>NC_056731.1:491935207-492235207 GCF_019279795.1 Protopterus annectens
AGCAATTCTTAGTTCATGTTTGGCAGGTTGGTTGGTTTTAGGTCTAGTTTTTGCTCAACAGAGCTATCTCAGGTAACCCAGGCTGGGCAGATGGACACCAGCTGGCCAGTAGCTTACTGAACCAGGGCTGCTAGGCTTTATGGTGGGCACACACTGGCCAGTAGCGGCACATAGACCCCTCCCACCGTTAGCATGGGCTGGAGTAGGCCGGGTCCTCAACCCACTTATCACTGATAACTACCCATGCCCATTTGGCAATATTAATCAACATGACCGAACCACCTACAGACATTATTTTACACCATCGAGTGGCTAGCCCTGCCACAGCACTCAGTCTGTGATCCATGTTCTCCTATCTTGAGGATACCGTGCATCACAGTAGCTGCCCAAAGTGGTTAGTCTATACAACTCTTCCCCTATAGGGCACCATGTACAGTCTGTGCTGCTACCCACAGCTCCATTCATTGGTGAGTTTGAGATGGAAGCACTCAGCATGTTTTTCAGAGGTGGGAGGAACCCACAGAGAGAACATGCAAACTCCAAACAGGCATTGGACACAGGTCAGGATCAAACCATGTACCTTATGGATATAGAAGGTGAAGACCTTAACCATTATGTCAACTGGTCTGGTCTTGCAAAGTAAACTGTTACCTTGTGTACACAAAACACTTCTTATCCAAGCAACTTTACAAAGTAAAAGTACAAGCAGCACTCAATTTCCCTTTCAGTACTCCTTTTACTAAGCTAAAAACACGGACAGTAAAAGAAAGTGGCACACAGTTTATATCAAAGTAAGCAAAAGCCCTATACTGTAAGATGTAAGAACACATTCCTGCCCATCCCAAAGTAAAGGATTTAGTCACAGTTTTAAAAGTTTGCATACACAAAACATGTATTCAGCAAAAATTAGCCCCAATTAACTAAATAACACAGGTAGCTATAAATAGCTGTCCCTGACAGGTAACTTCCAAGATTCATTAAAAAAATGCACTTGTTAGAAATTACAGTTAGATAATATTTTCTTAAAATGGTAGTAATGTGCATGTGATGGGGTTCCCTAAAGGAAATGTGTGTCCCACAAATGAAGCTCTTAGCCAGTTGCTGCACCTGTGAAGTCTGAGAGATGCTTCTCCTCAAGACAGCAAAAAGTACTGAAGAAACCTTCACTCTGTTGATTTTCCTCCTTGGGGTTAGCCAATCAGCAATCAGAGTGAAGCTGTGATTGGAGCCAGAGTCTTGTGAAGCTGGGCCAGTTGTTTTTTCCTAAGCAGGGAAAGAACCCATATAGCCTAAAGGCAACTACAGCAGTATAAATAACGAACACTAATATTGGGGTTGCCACCTTTTGTTATGGCAAAAACTGAACCAAGGCCACACCCTAGCACCTCCCATGACACCGCCTACTTCCTCCCATCTCCCTTCCCACCCATTTCATGACATAATCTTTACATTAGCTGAGGAGGAACACCCTCTTTTTTCCATTTGAGATCCTATTTTTCTGCTGACTTGTTATGCTTTTCTGCAGAAAAGCATAGCAAATCTGCAGATTTAACAAACTCCAATAGTGTGTTTACTTTTTTTAAACAGAACAGCCGAGTTTGTACTCTGAACTACCAATCAGTTTGATTTCTGGATTGTCTGGAAAAAAATGGATAGGTGGCAACGCTAATTAATATTTGACTTCATTTTATGTTTAAAGATATATGTCGCACTGTTCTGCAGGGAAGCAAAATACTGCAACATTATGTTGAATATTTGAGTAGTGTTATTTTGTCTCTGCTCTTATGCAAACAATTGTGACAGCCTATAGACGAGTGTTAAAATAGCATTGTAGTACTGAATAGAAAGCTGTGCTGGGTGTGGTAAAATAGGCATGGAGTAGAAAATTTGATTTACTCATATAAGTAAAAGCAATAGTTCAATTAAATTTTACATGTCTGTAATTATTTGTACTGTGTAATAGGGGAGCGACAATGTAGCTTTTTATTTCATTAATTGAGCAGAACTAGTCTCTGCTATGCACCACAGAATTAATATATCCTGCAGATACTATTCTGTATGCAATACAATTAGTATACATGGGAATAAGAAACAGGTTTTACTGAATCACTGTCATATTTTGCTTTGAACTTTATGATCATGTGGAAGCAATATAAAGCATTTTAAAATTATTATGAAAAAGCAACATTAAATATTATGGTGTTGAATATAGAATATAGATTAGACTTTGTTAGGAAGTAAATGGCAGCAACAATGGGTTCATCTTTAAGATTAATACACCCTTTGTCCCCTCATCAGCATTGTCTGCACAACGTTCTGAAGTCTTATTTACCTGCATATATATTTTATTTTTCTGACTTGCATACAGATTTGTTTTGATGTGGCTGGCCCGTAGAAGCATGATATTACTGAAGACACAGACCGTACTTGCACATGCAAGCAAGCTAACACACAAGAAAATGTTAACTGTTGGGTGTGGCTATGTTACCTGCTGGTGTGTGTGTGTGTGTGTGTGTGTGTGTGTGTGTGTGTGTGTGTGTGTGTGTGTGTGTGTGTGTATGCAAGTGATCAGTGTGGTTTTCATTTGTTTTTATATTTTGGCACTGTGGTAATCTAAATGTTTGATGGTGAGAGAAGATTATTAAATCACTTAATTAACAATGTTAACATATTCTTGTGAGGTTGTAATGACATCAATGCTGCATGACGTTCACAAGGTAAAAATGCATGTTTCAAAGTAAAAGGATAATTCTGTAGCAAATGACTGTAGTACTATGTTGTGTTTGAGACATACAATGTTTGCAAACATTTTTCTTCCTGTAAATGCTATTATTTTTGGGTATATTATGATAATCCATCAAGGTATAGGTACTTGCCAATTTCATTGGCGATGGTTTTATTTTTCTTCTTCTAAATAAGAAAACTATTCAACTTTTTTGATATGTCAGGCTGTAATGTTCTGAGTACTGCAGTTATTCTTAATGTTTCAGTAGGTTTAATGAAAAATATGTAAGCCACAAGTAAAATAAATACTTTGCACGTTTTAACACATGATATTAATTTAAAGAGTGCCTCTTTCTAGTACCATTATGAAATATTACTACATTCACAGAAAGTCAGTAAGGAAAAACTCAATGCCTACAAGCATGTAAGATGGGTGTACTTACCCATTTCCTGTTTTAACTAGGTAATTTGAAATTTAACAGAACCCTTTAAAAATGACTGACTTAGTTATAAGAGAGCTGTTTAATTTTTCAGCTGTCTTTCATGCTTATTAAATACATGATAGTATTAAAGTACATTTCTGCATTTAAATAATGAACCATTATAACTGTAATCAGAGCAAATTAAAGATCATAACACATTCTTTACTAAAACCAAGAGGTATTTTAAACAGGCAACTTTAAGTCAGTTAATAGATTAAAGAAATGTACTGCGGTGGTGGTGCTGCGGTAGCGTTGTCGCCTCACAGTAAGACGTTGTCCTGTTCCATTCTCAGCTAGAGTGTCTTCTGTGTGGAGACATGCTTGAATGGGCGTACCTTCGTTGAAGGTTGTGCATCAGGGCTGGCAACTTGGCACGTAAAAATCTACGCCAATCATAGCGGACCAGAGTTCCGCTGTGGCGACGAAATATAAACTCTTTAAACAGCAGAGAAGTAGTATATTTATTTAATGTCAAATATAGCTTTGGAATATGTTGTAAATCTCATAAAATACAATGTGCCTAAAAGAACCATAATGCATTTGACAACAAATGACAAATTAATTCAAGTAAAACTCAGTAGAATCTGCCTGGTAAATTATGAAAAACAGCTACACATCAATTTTAGGAAATTTTCCCTAAATCAGCATAAGCAGTAAGGATAAATTATCTGAAATTGTAAGGACAATCGCTGTCATGATTTTATATTTTTGAGAAAAGTACATTTTCAAGGTGGAAGGGTGACTGCACTCTGCCCTTGTTTAAAGCACTTAAGCTTCCTGCTACCTTCTCCGCTCATTCCTGTAGGGAAGAGGCACTAAAAATTAATGTCCTGGCCAAAATCATTATATTTTACATACAACACAATTATGCTGACTCATTCTGATTTACACTTCTATGTTACAAATCAGATACAACTGCCTTTATGTTTCAGCACATTACACATATCATACTAATCAAAGTAAATTGTCAGCGCTGTCCAGTAAATTAGAACTGTGACAAAAAATGCTACATAAATGAAGGCCATAAGAGGTAATCTCACAGAGCACATGCGTTTCCTGTAGGTGATGCCAGGTTACAGAGCTATCTCAAAAATTCATGACAATGGATTTTAGCAATATACATCTGATAATAATCTAAATGCAACAGACAGAAATATTTAAATAAGTATTCATATAAGCTACTTCATACATGCACATAGAGTTGATACACACTTTGAGAGGAAAGTAAATATAAAGACTAGGATAGAATGATACATTTCTTGAGCTTTATGGTTTTAAAAATTTCACATTTCCTTTTTCAATTGTATCTATTTTAGCACATTGATTTATATAGTGTTTGTTGAATGCATTGCTTAAAATATATTATTTTAAGCATCCTCTAGAAATCTGAACAAGTTCACCTGTCATGTTTTGTGTGCTCAGAATTATTCTGTTAACTGCAGTTGAAAAAAAATGTGCAATTCAAATATTTTCATGTTATATTTTTTTAACAGGTCTTCAAAATGTCTGCAATAGGTTAAACTACATACTATTTACCTTGCTGCTGTAACATAATTACAGTACACATAGCACCACATCAACACTCCAAAACTGTTGAAAAGGCACACTTGTTAAGCACCTTTCTGCATGGCAGCAGATGCTGTGTTGCAGCTTTCCAAGCTGTGACATACCACTGCAACACTTTTTTTCTCTCCTTTTTTTCTGACTTTTGTAGTACATGAGAGCATGTAAAGCACCATGAACTACAAAGAACTACAATCAGGTCTTACTAATCACAACCAGGAAAGTTGTGTGTTCTTGACATGGATGTCCAATTCATCACTCAAACTTTCCTCTCGAGATGAATTTCTTGAACATACAACATCCGTGCCATGATCAGCGATACCACCATAATCCTTGTCGTGCAAGAGTTGGGAAGATAAACTAATACGTGAATAAAGTAGTGGGATACAGCTTAGAATAGAGCAAGCCATTAAAATGCAGTAAAGCTACTTAAGGTTTTCACCTCTCCATATTTAAAAATGAAATATTGTTTTATTTCTAGTGCTCCTGTATAAGCACCAACCTTGACAAAATTTAAGAATTAGTTTAAAAAGTTAGAGCAGACAAAACATGCCCCCTCCCACACAGAGACACACTAAAGACTCAGAGTCTTTTTCCAAGAAAGCAATACAGCCTAGAGAAAAAAATGAATAAAAAATAAGCAAAACACTTCTATCACTTTCCTAGAATTCATAGTGTAGTCAAAACAACTTATCAGACATGTTGCTTTTAGAGCTTGTACTCTAAAATGGTGAGACAAAGACAAATTTACAAAGTAAGCCTAATAAACTGTCCAGGAGCATGACAATCAGTTGATGGCAATTTAGTTAACTGCCATTTCAGCAAAAATGTTTTGTTGAAAGCACTTTTACCGATAGTGGAGAATTCCCTTTTTTCCACTGTTGCATGACCTCGAAGTAGGTACATTTACATTCGATGGTATGGGCCTGCGATTTACTTCAAGATTCACAAAGTGCTTTTTTGTAACATTTTCAGAGTTTTTCCTTTTAGGGAAACTGGTGTCAGTCAATCTACGTGATTCCAAGTGCCGAAGTACTATAATGCCATGTATTCTGCAAACAGTAGAGAATTTATACTTGGTAGGAAAAAGCTAAGGGTATTAACAAAGAAATTAAAAAGTACAAGTTCAAGAATTAAGGTTAATGGAACACATTATGATGGGTTAAGAACAGGACTGACTTATGCAATGAGAGTCAAGTTTATGTAGCAGCCTTATGTGCGGTACAGAGTCAAAAGCTTAGTGCAGTCTATAGATATTACACCATTGGCATTGTCATCTTATAATGGATGTTATACGCGAGTTTCAGAAGGGTTGTCGATGCGCTGTGGTTATTGCTGATCCCATATTATTTCAGTTACAAGAGTCCTTATTTTAGATGCTATGTTATGTCAGTAAAGCCTGCCTTCTTCAAACATGCTGAGAGAGTGTAGCTAGCTGTGAATTTTGATCTATAAGACAATCCAGTCAAGAGGGCTGTATTTGTTATTGGGACAGTAGGGACTCCGTTCCAGACAGAAGGAAGAGTGCCAGTAACTAAGTATTGAGGGAGACAGAGATACAGTGGATATAAAAAAGTGTACACACCCTTTTAAAATGCTAGTGTTTTTTTGTGATATAAAAAATGAGACCACAATAAATCATTTCAAAACTTTTTCCACCTTTAATGTGACCTATAACATGTACAATTCATTTAAAAAACAAATCTATTGGGTGGGGGGAACTATAAAAAATAAAACGCTTACAGTAAGCTGATTGCATAAGTGTGCACACCCTTAAACTAATACTTTGTTGAAGGATCTTTTAATTTAATTACAACATACAGTCTTCTTGGGTACACACCTGCCATCAATTAGAGACTCTGATTAATCACAAATAAAGTTAAGCTGTCCTAGTAGGATTTTCCTGACACTTGCTCAGTTGCCTGTTACAGCAAAAGCCATGGTTCACAGGAGCTTACAAAGCATCAAAAGGATCTGATTGTTGAAAGGTATCAGTCAGAAGGGTATAAAAAATTTCCACAGCATTGGATATACCATGGAACACAGTGAAGACAGTCATCAAAAAGTGGAGAAAATATGGGACAACAGAGACGTTGCAAAGAACTGGACATCCCTCCAAAAGTGATGAAAAGACAAGACAAAAACTGGTCAGGGAAGCTACCAAGAGACCTACAGCAACACTGACGGAGCTGCAGGAATTTTTGGCAAGTACTGGTTGTGTACTACATGTGACAACAATCTCCCATATTCTCCAAAATGCCTGGGCTATGGGGTAGAGTTGCAAGACAGAAGACTTTTCTTAGACAGAAAAACATCCAGGCCCAGCTACAATTTGCAAAACACTACATCGTCTCCCAAAAGCATGTGGGAAAATCTTTTATGGTCTGATGAGACCAAGGCTGAACTTTTTGGCCACAATTCCAAAAGGTACGTTTGGTGCAAAAACAACACTTTGCATAACTAAAAGAACACCATCTCCACGGTGAAGCATGGTGGTGGTGGCAGTATCATCATTTGGGGTTGTTTTCTTCAGCTAGAACTGGGGCTTTAGTCAAGGTGGAGGGAATTATGAACAGTTCCAAATACCAGTCACTTTTGGCCCAAAACCTTCAGATGTCTGCTAGAAAGCTGAAGATGAAGAGGAATTTCACCTTTCAACACGACAATGACCCCAAGCATACATCCAAAACAACAAAAGAATGGCTTCACCAGAAGAAAATTAAAGTTTTGGAATGGCCCAGCCAGAGCCCAGACCTATATCCAATAGAAAATCTGTGGGGTGACCTGAAGAGGGCTGTGCACAAGAGATGCCCTCGCAAAATGACAGATTTGGAGCGTTTTTTTTCCATGAAAGAGTGGGCAAATATTGCCAAGTCAAGGTGTGCCATGCTGATAGACTCTTACCCAAGAAGACTGAATGCTGTAATTAAATCTAAAGGTGCTTCAACAAAGTATTAGTTTAAGGGTGTGCACACTTATGCAACCAGCTTATTGTACATTTTTTATTTTTCTCCTAACAGATTTGTTTGTTTTTCAATTGAATTGTACAGGTTATAAGTCACATTAAAAGTGGGAAAAAAATTTGAAATGATTTATTGAGGTCTCATTTTTTATATCACAAAAAACTGGCATTTTAACAGAGGTGTGTACACTTTTTATATCCACTGTACATATAATGCATTCTATAATAAATGTAATACATTATCAGAGTCAGACCTACCATAGCATGCTACAATTACAAAATACAAACACAATCAATGCAACTTTAGTGATCAGGCAGTATGTAGTATTTAAAAAGTATTCCAGATACCTGTATGAAAGAGGGGCATCTTCAGACACCTCCTGAAGCTCTACATACAGCTGCCACAGTAACATACCTCAGTGCTGAGGTCTTAACCTTAAACTTAGAACACGGCTATCGGTCTTAAAGCAACTAAACACACCACATCTGATGAACAGTAGGGGACTAAAGTCTCCATTAAAAAGATGGGACCCCGACTCTGTAAGGCTTTAAAGGCCATCATAAGTACTTTAAGGTTATACATTGTTCAGACAGAACAAGTGAGACATGGCTGTACTTATAGGATCCTGTAACATGTCTCATCTGCAGTCACTTTAACCTGTTAATCCTTGCATTTGAAAACCCAGGGTAAAGGGCATTACACAGCCCAAGTGAAATATGAGCAAGGCTCCATACATACACACAAATATTTCAAGCATGGGCAGTAATTCCCTTGTAGCCTACCAATATACCAAAACAATTTTTTTCCATAATAAGTGTTCAGGCTGTTCTTGAAAATATCTAAAGTAGTACTTGGTTGCTTTAATGTAATTAATGTAATTTGGTAGTCTATTCCATGCATTAGCTGCTCTCCCTCAGGTAGCATCTTCTACATAGGTTGCCCAATGATTCCCTACTACGTTTTGGTAACATTCTCAGAAGTACATATAACTACCGGTAAGTTCTCTGGTGGACGGCACGTGACCCTCTCCAACTGTGACAACATGACAAGAATACATCTGCCAAAATGCTAGTTGGCCATTGAAGATCAGACTAAAATTATGCATCCTGTTTATACATTGCAGTATCGTCCCATGCAAAGAAAGGAGCTGTTGAGGCCAGTGGTAATGGCCTTGGAGAGCCTAGTAATCCACATTTTATTTATTTATTTATTTTACATTTGTTTACCAGGGAGGTCTGACTGCTTAGAGCTGTCCATTTTCAGTGGAGGGCCGGGGAGAAACTCTCCAGAACAATTGCTAACATACTACACATAAGATATTTACACATTCAGTTATAAAAATATAGCAGACAGTAACATATGATTGCATAAGATATTTACATAAGCATAGAGATTTAGACATACAGCAGGTAGTAACATATGATGGTTGTTCATACAGTATGTTTAGTAGAGATAATCTTGAAGATGTACTGAAGATAAGACAAGAAAGGAAAAACTAAAAAAGGAGGAGAATAAAGTTCATATGAGGTGCATTGACATTTTAAGGGAAAGCTTTTCAACTTAGTCTAGGGGAGAGTTAGTGGGTAGAGATGTGGCAGTGGGGAGTAGGCGACAGTGAGTTGGTAAGTAAAGTATGATAATATATAGTGCATCTGTGGGGGGGGGGGTTTAAAGAGGAGGTTGGATAGTGGGTAGGGGAAAGGAGTTAGAATATGTCAGCCAGGTGCTAGGCAGTTACTAGTAGCATGTGATAATATACAGTGCATCTGTGGGAGTTTTAAAGAGCAGGTTGGATAGTGGGTATGGGAAAGGAGTTAGAATATGTCATCCAGGTGCTAGGCAGTTACAAGTAACGTGATAATATATAGTGCATCTGTGGGAGTTTTAAAGAGGAGGTTGGATAGTGGGAAGGGGAAAGGAGTTAGAATATGTCATCCAGGTGCTAGGCAGTTACAAGTAACGTGATAATATATAGTGCATCTGTGGGAGTTTTAAAGAGGAGGTTGGATAGTGGGAAGGGGAAAGGAGTTAGAATATGTCAGCCAGGTGCTAAGCAGTTGCATGTCCAGGAGTTGCTTAGGTGGGAAATAAGCTGCTTTTTGAAGATGTTTTGTTAGGTTGTACCTTGATTTGTAGTGGTAGGGAGTTCCAAGTCTTGGCAATGTTGCTAGAATACAGTTAGTCACCAGAGCTGTAATGGCTTTTGGAGATTGAGATTAGTGCCTTGTTAGTGGATCTAAGTTCTCGGTTACTGGAGTAGAGGATGAATAAGTCTTGTAAGGCTGGAGTTTTGTCAGGTTGGGACAGTATTTGGTGAGCTAGAAGAAGTTGGTTTAGAGCTAAGGTGTTAGGGAGTTCCAGCCAGGAAAGCTGTTTTAGGGCTCAACAGTAGTGGGTGTGGTAGGAGAAATTTGTGGTGAATTTTGCTATTTTGTTGTAGCATACTGATAGCTTGTTTAGATTAATTAGGATAGGGGAAGCATACAGTAAGGTAGAGAGAGATGGGCATGAGCTAGGGTAACTTTACTGTTGCTGGATAGGAAGATTTACATCTGTAAAGAGCGCCTAGTTTTTGTTGATTTTCTGGTTATTGTATGAGCTATGTGTTTGTCAAATTTCATATTATTGTCAATAATGAACCCTAGTAATTTGGTTTGTGTGACGGGGGAGATAGGGGTATTATCTGATGCAGAAAGAGAGAATGGGGGAGTAGGTGCTGCTGCTTCGGAAGGATGAAAGAGCATAAGTTGGCTCTTTTTAGGATTTACTATTAGCTGGGAGTTTGTTAGCCAGGTTTCGATGGATGTAAAGGCTTCTTGGGTCTTGATTTGAAGTTGTTGGAGGGTGAGGCAGAGCAGATTAAGGTGGAGTCAGCGTACTGAACCAGATTTACTAGAGGGGAGGCTTTGTGAAGATTATTTGTAAATATAGTGAAAAGTAGGGGTCCTAGGATTGATCCTTGGGGTACTCCTAGTTTGACCGGATGGGGGAATAGGGAGTTTTTCCATTGAACAGCTTGTTGGCATTGGGAGAGATAGTCCTGAAACCATAATACAGTGGGGGTAGTTAGTTTTAATTCTGAGAGTGATGCTATTGGTTTTGTAGGGGAGACTATCAAACGCCTTTGATAAGTCCAGGAAAACTGCAGACACTATTTGGCCGTTGTTGCGTTGCATATTTACAAGTTTACTAACATGAATGACTGCAGTGGTAGTGCTATGGTTGGGGTGGAATCCATGTTGAGTTTTAGCAAGAAGATTGCTGGAGAGGAGATGTGTTAAGACCTGGGTGTGGATACATTTTTCCATTATTTTAGCCAGTGGGGAAAGTATAGCTTTAGGACGGTAGTTTGTTAGGTCAGTGGAGTTGCCCCCTTCTGTGAATTGGTATAATGTAGGAGATTTTCCAACAGAAGTGGCACCTTTTGTTCAGAGATTGATCTGTTAATGATTATAGAAACTGGGTATGAAATGGCTTTGGCGGCTATTTGTAGGAATTTGGCAGGTAGTTTGTCTACTGCTAAGGTGGTGGGTTTAAGTTTGGTTAGATGTCTACAGATGGTGTAAGTTGGTAGAGGTTGAAGGGTGAAGGAGTTGGCATTATTTGATGAGTTACATAGTACAGTGGGGGTTGAGGAGGATGGGTCTGTTGACAGCTTTAATACAGAGTTGGTAAAGAACTCATTAAATTAGGTTGCTGTATTTATAGAGGTGGTGTCTATGTTTGGATGAGGAGTTGGTGATTTATCTGGTTGGAGGATACTGTTTATAGCAGCCCAGAACTTTTGTGGGTTGATATTATGCTTAGTTTGAATTTCACTATACTATTTTTGTTTGTCTAGTCTGACTTGTTTTTTTACAGTGTTTCTCAGTTGTAAGAATGTTTGCGTATTAGGAGTAGTTTTGGTTTTGCACCAGGTGTCCCATGCTTTGTCCCTTTGTTTCATAATTTGCCTAGTGCTCTAGGTAAGCCATGGGGCATAGATGGTTTTAGTGCGGATCTGTATTGGTTGAGCAAGTTGGTTAAGAAGGCTTAAGAAGATAGTGTTGAAATACTCAACTGCTTCGTCTAAAGGAAGTGTTAAAAGAGGGGACCAGTTAGAGTGTTTAAGGGCTGTATTAAGGTTGTCAGCCCTGAAGTTTTTATTGTATCTGATGTGTTTAAGAGAGCTAGTTCTAGTGAGTTTAGTTTGGTCTCTGCTAAAGAAGGTTGGGAGGTGGTCGCTTAGAATGTTGGATAGTGTACTAAAATTATGGGTGGAAGATGGGTGATTGGTGAGAATCCAGTCTAGTATAGATTTTTTTTTTTTTGAGGTTTTGTCTACCCTAGTAGGGGTTTGTATAAGTTGTGAGAATCCATAAAGATTACTATGATTTAAGGAGTGGTGTGATTTAAGTGAGGTCCAATCAATATTGAAGTTGCCTAGTATAATGGTTTCATGGGGGAAGGTTTCTGATGTCCATTGGAGAAGAGATTCTAGGGTTTTGATATCTCTTGGAGGGATATATGATCCTAAGATATTTAGCTGTTTTTGTGTATTTAGTCTTAACTTAGCAAGTAGGATCTCTGCATTATTAAATGCAGGGATTTCTATGTTAAATAGCTCAACACTGATGTTGTTCTGATACAGGAGAGCGACTCCACCTCATCTTTTAGCTGTACGGTCTTTTCATAGAATGTTATAACCAGGGGGATGTACTTCTTCATTTTTAATAAGTAGTTTAAGCCTTGTTTCTGTGAGGAAGATGATGTCAGGTAAGTATAATGCTATGGTTGTGTGAGGAAGATGATGTCAGGTAAGTATAATGCTATGGTTGTGTGAGGAAGATGATATCAGGTAAGTATAATGCTATGGTTGTGTGAGGAAGATGATGTCAGGTAAGTATAATGCTATGGTTACATGAGGAAGATGATGTCAGGTAAGTATAATGCTATGGTTACATGAGGAAGATGATGTCAGGTAAGTACAATGCTATGGTTGCATGAAGCTCAGTGGTTTTGTTAAGGATGCCTCTTATGTTATGATTTATTATTAGAATATCAGATTTTCTCTTACGTAGGCTAGTATTGGTTCTAGGCTGATTCTGGTGATTTGTAGGACTTGTTACTGGACCTCGGTTGGGGTTGATATCACCACTGCATAGTAGGTGAGAGGTAATGTTTATTATGGTATGTAGGTATTTGGAGAAGGCTAAGTCACATTGTATAGATACCCCAGATTTGCTTTGATAATGCAGGAGTTTGTAGGGGTGTTGGTCATAGGTGGTGTGGTTAAGGAGTGCGGTTGAGATGAGTAAAGGGTATTTAATGAATGCTGGAAGTGAGGTTGATGTGAGGTGACTTGTGTTGGGAACTGTAATGTTGCTCAAGTAGGGTGAGGTTAGATAGGCTGTGATGGTGAGTGCCAGTGTTAGGATTATTTGATGGGAGTACATGTTTGGTTTGTCAGAAGCTGTAGGAGTGTATAAAGACAACCCTGTGGAATGTGTAGGGGTCCTGATAGTATATAAGAAAAGGCACAGATGGATGTTACCAGTGAGTTGTGATAATATAAATATCTTTCTTGAACTAACTCACCATGTGGAAGCTTGTACACTATAAACTGGAGAATGCAACTGAGACGGAAGGTCATAGAAAAAATAATCCCAAAAGCAACTTTCTGTTCACATCCTCAGAGGTGAAAGTAATGAACTATCATCATGTTGGAGACACTACAGTTGATCCTCTGTTTTTCAAAAAGGGTTAGATGAGCATCTGTGCTGAATACAGCCGATAGACTGAGAAGGACCAAGACAGGACAGCATTTTAGATCCCATGAAAATGTCTGTAACTTGTAGCTTCATGTGGCTCTTTAGTTACTCCTTTTGTTTCAGTGGCAATTTAAAATATGCCTACACTGAAAAGAAGCATCATTAAAATGTATCATAATTGCCAAAATTTAAATTTGAACATCTGCTATTCACATAAAACAGCATAATGTTATTGTTTTTTAAGAAAACGTTATGTATTAAATTTCTTAAACGGAAAAAAAAACATCTTTTCTTTTCAGTTGCTGACCATCTCAGAAACCATCACAATGATGTGAAGACCTCAAAACAAAAAATCAATATGATCACCAGAGGGCACGATTTGTCAATAAAAGTAGAAAATTATTTACACTTCACCCTCTCAGTAACATTCCCAGTGAAGGTGGTCGGCGCCAAGTTGGAGTTCTTCAGGACTGAATAATCAAAGTTTTTCTTTAAAGATAAATGTAAACACATCCACCCTTAAAGAAAAATGAACAAATCTGAAATAGAAAGCTCAATGGCATCCAAGGAGGATGTAACCAACCTAAATGAACAAAGGTCAGCAAGTACTGGAATGCAGGCTTAGAAGCATCTGTATGAAGTTTTCAAGTTAAGGTCATCAGAATCACCCCATGTCTAGTCTGGCATGTCTCGGTCACAGAAAACTATAAGCCTACAGTGGGGCTTTCCAGATAACCTTCTCAAGAAGATTTCTGGGTGATGACACAGGCCATGCAGCACAGCCTACTGACCATTCCAAGGGGCACAGCTGTTTCAATCCATTCAGTGGAGACCGTTGTGGGAAAATAATTCTGTGGACATTTCTTTTGGTTTCATTAACTCATTACATCTGAGTGATGCCTCCAGGTGCATCTGCAGTTAACTCTTACTGACGCCTCTAGGCATCAAATATTGCTAGTTCATAGTTGCATCAGTAATTCGCAAGCCATGCTACATACAAGGTTTTAAAAGACTGCATCTTAAAGCTTACTCGATGGCAAACATAACTGCATTATTATACAACAACCCCAAATTAAATATTCAAAAATGTGCACGCTGATTGGTCAGCGTGCACGTTGTAAATCTGAGTTATAGTAATGGAAAAAGGTCCGGTCGCCCGGACTTTTTCCATTACTATAACTCTTTTTTTTTTACAGCAACAGAAAACGCAAGATCTCCGTTGCTTCACACTGTCTCGCTATGTTAAAAGAGTTTAACATAGTGACACAGCTTTAAAAAAGCAATGGAGATCTTGCTTTCTCCGTTGCTTTTTTCAAAACTGTCTCGCTATGTTAAATGGGTTTAACGTACTGAGACAGCTTTAAAAAAGCAAAGGATATTCTCCGTTGCTTTTTTTAAAGCTGTCTCACTATGTTAAACTCATTTAACATAGCGAAACAGTTTTTAAAAAGCAACAGAGATCTTGCTTTCTCCGTTGCTTTTGCCCACAGCTCTGATGTACTGCATAGGCATGCACATGCGCAGTACATCAGTACTGCCGTGGAATACCAGACAGCTGCAGAAGGGCAGCAAGGAGGCATTATACAATACCATTATTTAAGAAAAGTAATTATTTTTTTTTCTTAAATAATGTCATTGTATAATAGCAATAACCCACTTCTGGGTGTGGGTAATGCTGGATTTACCCACGGTTGGCTTTGTTTGGCCACTCAGGCTTCGCCCTCGTGACCAAACCACACCAACCGTGGGTAAATCCAGCATTACCCACACCCAGGCGTGGGTTATTGCTATAATATTCAATGCCTCTCTAGTGTAGGCAAATAGATATTAACTGTTGCTTTTATGATATTAATTTAAATAGATATAATTTTCAAATTTTTCTAAAAATCTAAATAACCAGGTAACACCGGCAGAACTACTTAACCTCAAATGAAAGCTCTCGGCTGGATGAATAAAATGCTGCTGACAGTATTTGTGTAACTTGATATTGTAACTTGTTTACAAAATATTACAAATGAAATAGTTACTTTGTTTACTGTGACATAAAATTCAGTTTAAGACCTAGAACCTAAAGAATACTACCACTATAAAAATAGTTTGAGCTGAAGAGTTTGCTACTTACACTTTTTTCATAATCCCTGTGGTTCCAGAGATAAGAACATTTGTTTGAGATGTGAGGACATAATTTGATTCTGTCAAAAGATTTAGGCTCCACCCATTGGAAGTTACAGTGCAAACTTCCCGAGCCCCATTGCTGTGAATGAGTTAAATATCACAGTTGTATCTTTGTTGTACTGGTGTAACACTAACTTAAAAGTAATGTTTACTGTTATTTCAAATGTTTCTGTAGAGTGGCAACAACATTTACAAGTAGACATCTAAACTGCCCTTATTATGCAGGAATCTGATTTACTGCTGTACAGGATGTCCCTGTTTCTGAAGGTGCCCCCCCTATTTTCAAGCTTGATTTACCCCTTTCACACAATATTCTGAATCCTTCTCATCACATGATTTTGAAAGCAGTCTAGTGCACAGAAAACTGTACTACATGAACAACATCCTAGTGGCAACAATAATTTGAGAGAGAGAACACATCTTACATCTACCTTTTTTCTGAATGAAATAACCATGTGTGGTAACATTTTACAATACAGTTCATTAGTCTGCAGATTTTGCACAGTCATTTTGATAATGTGCTTATATTTTCCATCATTTCTGTCAGTCTGCTGCTTAAAAGTGTTTTTGAGTGGTATCCCACATTCTTTCTGGAAGTGCGAAGAGTTATGTGTTATCTGGTATTCAAACTTTATGCCAATTACAAGTCTACATTTCTGGCTGGATGTACATACTTTCCAAAGGCCTTTGTACCTATTTTCAATATTGTTAGGTTGAGAGGGATATTCAAAGCATTCAGTTTATAAAAAAGTGTAGGTGTCAGTTCTATTTAGGATAAAAAAATAATGATTTGAAGTTGTTCTATCTCACCGTTCATTCTTTACTGATGGGTTCGATGCTGATCCCTCGGCTCCGAGTCGGCCAATTGCAAAGCTAGAGGTCTTCAAATAACTGGAGGCCAAGTCCCTCTCCCATGATGCACCTAGAGTTACCCCAGATCTAGTTTGCTGCTGCAACAGATCGAAGGTTCTGCATTAGCTCGGGCCAGTAAAACTGTTTTTTTTTTTTTTTCATTCTTTACTTAATATTGATAGTGGTGCAGCGGTAGCGTTATCGCCTCACAGCAAGTGGTTCTCTCATTCGATTCTCGGCTGGAGCACCTTCTGTGTGGAGTCTGCATGTCCTCCCAGCGGTCGAGTGGTGTTCGAAAGACATGCGTGAATGGGTGTGCCTTCGTTGAAGGTTGGGCATTGGGCTGGCACTTCGGCACCATAAAAATCGACTGCCAATCATTAGCCGACAGGAGGTCTGCTGTGGCGACCCCTAACCGGGAAAAGCCGAAAGAAAAACAACAACTTAATTATATTGATATTTAGAAAATTTTAGGTAATCTTAAATAGTTTTATAAAGCTCTTATAGCTTTTTGGTGTGTTTACCTACATTATATTCCCTTCCCATTAGTGTGCTTTAAAATTCTAGTTGGCCTCTTGTTATATGCCTAGTTTAAAAACCTTTTTCTGATTATTACAGTGTGTTTATTCAGTGACCTTTTGTCACAATTTATACTTAACAGTTAGTTTATAGTTATTTGCTGTGTGGTGTGTTTAGCCTTAAATTTTTTTAGAAAAGGCTTTATTTGATAATTACTGTTGAAGTTTTGCAGTTGACAGTAATTTTTGTCAGATATAATTATTCCTTAGAAAATCTTAGACAAGGTTTGTTGTGCCTTATAGCAGCTATCCTCTTTTTCATTGCATAGTCTGCTTATATTTTTCTTATTTTGTGTTTTAGACAGACCTTTTTCTGTCACTTTAACATTTATATTAGTATTACTCTGTGTGTGTATGCCTTAGCTTGATTTTATTTAAGGCTTTTGTTAATAATTACTATTAAAAATTGATTTTATGCCAATTATAAACCTAGATTTCTGGCTGGATGTACATACTTTCCAAAGGTCTTTGTACCTATTTTCAATATTGTCAGGTTGAGAGGGATATTCAAAGCATTCAGTTTATAAAAAGGTGTAGGTGTCAGCTCTATTTAGGATAAAAAAATTAATGTTTTCAAGAACATAATTATGTACTGCTGTTTCGGGGTTCTATATCACCACATCAAATGGTGATAAGTTTGAACGCCCTTTGTTCGAACCAAAAAGTCCGAAAGCCCTAAACCGCAAAGTTACAGAACATTGATTTTTTTCCCAGGGAAAAAAAATCGGTGGGCCGTCTTCGGGGCTTTGCTATTTCCTCCACTGTAGTGCGATCTTGGAGTTCGTATATTTAAGTTGGAGGGGTGTGGGGGGCACATCCCCCCACGTTGGGGTGTGTGCAGGGAGAAGCCCCCCACTTCAGTTTGTTTTAAAGTTGTGATTTTTGTTTTTCACAGAGCAGCCATTTTTTTCCCTGGGAAAAAAAAATCGCTGTTCTGTGAGTTCGCAGTTTAGAGTTTTCGGACTTTTAGATTTGAACAAAGGGCGTTTGAACTTATCACCATTCGATGTGGTGATATAGACCCTTGTTATGGCACTGGGCCTAAAACACCACATATTTCCATATAAAAGTAAAACTTTTTATCTTTTTAGAAGTTGTGGTATTAAAAAAAATTAATTATTTTTTTCATTAAAATTCAGCATGCAACTGTTCCAGTTTCTAGCAGGAGTGTAGGCTAAAATGCATAGATAACTGGTTTACTACAATGCCCTCAAAAATTCATGAAACTACATTACATCGTTTTGGAGATCCAGCCCTTTCTAAATAAGATAGCAAAATAAAAAAATATAGTTGGAACAGGAGCACATCCTTCGTGAAAATGATGGGGGTCTAGAGGGATTAAAGAATGTGTTATAGATACTCTGGTATAATAAATGCTCCTATAACCAGATACAGTGGATGCACTACATAAAACTTCCAATTTTTGCTGCTGTCATTAGGTTTCTGCATGCTATTTTTAGTTCGCCATTAATTCTGAAACAAAATGAGACCAAAATACTACCAACCATACGTCTTGCCAATCTCAGTGATATGGAAGGCTATTAGAATGTATATATTCCTCTACAATGCTATTTGGGTCTTAACTTGATTTTTGTACACACCAGCAAAGAACAGTAGCAATGAGGAAAGGTACCTTGGCCCAGTCAGGGAAGTTGATGAATGTGTCCTGAGGTAGGTCTGGAATTCCACTTGGAATGTCAAAACTGCCAATATAAAATGCAGGTGCTGTAAAAGCTGATGATCTAGAGCTCATGGATGGTTTACGACTCTTTTCCTTCAGGCCTCGGCTTACAGCTTCATCAATATCTAATGGGTACATGGTCCAGCCAGTCAAGAAATCTTTACCTAAAGTGAGGTTTGTTATTAGGCCCTAAAACACAAAAAATGCAAAGACTTTAATTTAACAGATCAAAAATAAGCATGCAAGTTTATGTTTCTAGAAATTTCAAAAGACTGATAAAAGGTATGTAATGTAATGTTATCTTGGATAAACTAATCAGTACTGGTAGTAAAAAATAAGTTGCACTTGCAAATTCTCATGCTAAGCAAACCAAGTTATACCCCCATTCTCTTCCAATTTTTAGGCTTTGTGCTCTTAAATTTAAAATGTTCTACAGTTCTAAATGTCTTTGACAGACTGCTATTAAGGCCTGCATTGGCTGCTGTGATTAATTAGCTTGTTTATCTGTATTACGTGCTGTTTAGATAAACATATTAAATACACAAATTTTAAACTACATGGTACCCAGCCTGGTCACTACTCATAAATCTGGGCACAACATATACTACCGGAAGCTTTTTGTTCACCTCCTATTACGTAACCTCAAAAAGGCAATCCTTTATGAATAGCAAATATAACCTAGAGCTGTGTTACAAATAGTTTATGCTTCTACGATTTGTTTATCTTTTCTGCCTCTATGCCTGACGAACATTAAGCCTCCTGCTATCAGATTCAAGCCTGATTATTGCCCTGTACTGGGTATCCCCAGCATGAAGGTGACAGCCATCTGCAGAGATGGTCATCCAAGAGGCTATTTAGGTGCTTTTTGTGCCTCTACTTCATCCCCCCTTTTATCTTCTCTCATCAGAGGTGGGGATGCTCATCAGTTGGCCCAAGTAAGTCAGGCTTACCTCCTTCCCCCACAGTATGGAGGGCCAAATGAGGCAAAGGTGATGGGTTTGATTAGTGTTCCCAACACTGGTAAAGCCACGAAGAGAGGGAGATAAGTGAGCAGGCTTGGTCCACTCACCTCCTCTGGGAGGTGGGAGTAGGGTATGTCCACTTGGGGGCATTTCATAATACTAAAAAGTTTTCCACTGCAAATTCCAGAAAGGAACACCATTTAACATGCGATTACTTCCAGCACTTCTGGTATTATTTATCCTATGTTCTGTTGTGTACAACACCTTTTTATGTAGGCAAAACAGCACGATATTTTAAAATGTATTGGGAAACGTTTAATGACATTAAATGTAAAAAGTATGTCTAATACTTTATATAAGCAAACTTTAAAGGATAGGGTGCAATATTTTCTTTATAGGCATTGACAAAATTTGAACTCAGGTTGATAATATATTTCTTCGAAAAATTCTATCAGATAGAGAACATATCTGGATTTCACAACTGGGTGCTTTATTATCCAGGGCTTAATGAATATTTGAATTAACGTGATGTATGTTCTTGTTGAAGTTTTATTTAAAGGTTTCATTTCTACCTTGCCCTTTAACAGTGGCTCGATAAGGTGTTTCATTAGTTTCTATATGCAGGCCTACAAGTCCTTGGTTAGATTAACTGAAGAAGATGGCTTACCTGCTGAAAATGGTCTTTTTGCTGGTGTTAGGCCTCTCTATTCTTTTTTTGCAGTCCGTGTCTCCATAACTGCCATAATAAATGGTTTTGGACTATATATATATATATATATATATATATATATATATATATATATATATATATATATATATATATACACACACACATACATACACACACACGTGTTTTTTTTTGCATACTGGGGAAAACTCTTCTACTTCAGTGTTGGTGCCTGAGGCTATTTGTGGCCAGTATTATTTATGAAAGTGGAACACATCCAGAATAGAAGCACATTGCATGCCCATTACAATTGGACAGCTGAACATGCATGGGGATATATTGCAACAAAAAGTAAAAGAACTTCACACCACTCCACCCAGAGTGCTGTCTACGTGATGGTCCCTCTTGGCTGACTCTTGGTCTTGGTTGGTTGAAGGACAACAGATATACAAGTTAGCTGAAACAGAGCTGATGATTGGCAGGCAGAGGGAACAAAATAACCCAAACAAAATTCAGGTTGTGGGTTATGTGAGCAATTCTAGTATGACCATAACATTGCCCTTGATGGCTGATGAGGGCATCCATAACACTGAAGGAATGACATACACTCTCACTCAGATGATCATGTGCTCCCATATGCATGTCCCACTACAGCTGCCATTTCTGGCTTGGGTCACCAACATAACATCTTCCCTAGTCCTCTTCCTCTATCTTACATGCAAGTCACTTGCAATGGAGCAATCATCCAATTAGGCCACTGGCTCCTTCTCCCATAGGATGAGTAAGATAGCATTAGCTTCATACTCCCCCAACCCCACCTACCCATGTACATAACTGGCTCTTCCAGTACTCAGATTGTTAAACAGTCTTGGATCATAATCGGGCATTAGCCAACTATGCCACAGTAATAGGCAAGTTTCTACAAATTTTATTTTTGTATTACTCATCTTTAACTGAACTACATCACATTTGTCCAATGTGCTGATGTGGCAGTATTTAGTTTTATATTTAATTTCTGGTAGCCATGTAGGAACTACACACACACACAATTTCAGTTATAAAACAAGAACAGTGCAGTCAGAGTTTCCAACTTAACCAAGCAAGTCGTTCTTTAACAGTATGCCTAGACATTTGGGAAATTACAAGTATACTTAAGCCTACATCTTAGAGAACAATTAATACACTTAAATGACTTAAGGCACTAATTTAAAGGTGACCTCCAAAAAAACACAAGTATGGGTTTAAATCTGTTGAATCAATAAATATGTTGAGGCGCACTTTGCTCCCCTACTTACGATTCTCACTCATCCCTCCTACACTACATTTATCCTCTCCAATTCTCTAACCACTACTCTGCATCAACCAATCTCATCACTCCATTCCAGACTCAGTACACCAACTCCACACTAAGACTCTTCTCAAATACCACTCCCATCTCATCTAACATACATCTCAAATGTTTTCTCCCTTCCTGCTTTCTATACTTCCTTTTCACTTACCCTATCCCTTTCTACGATTTTAACTCCTTTTACCCTCCTACTTAATTTGCATTTTAGGCAGCAGATTAGCCATGCATCCTATTCTGTTGCTAATCTGTTACTCATTAGCTACATACAAACACTAGCTCTAACCCTGCTTTCTTATTACTCATTTACAGCACTCCTCCAAGATATGCTGCTCCCTCTCCTGCTCATAACTCTTCCTCCAACTTACATGCTACCAACATTACCTACTCAACAGCTATATCAGTAAATACCATACTGCTCCCTCACTCCCAATTAATGCCCACTACAACGTCACAGTCGCACCCTCCCTTTACACATCAAACAACCTATTTAACAAGTAGCTATACTGCAACTCCTCCCTGCACAAACTAGGCATTATACTCAAGCAAAAGTACAAGCAATCCAACTCCTACACCTTGTTTTTACTGTGTCTAAATGCTTGTGGTGATATCCACCCTAATACTGGCCCAAACAACTATTCTAAACATAATAATTCAACCAGACACCAAAATAACCCTACTCAACAACCGCTGCTAAACCAAGCTATCTGACCACCACCTCTACTCAAGTCACCTCAGAAGTATTCATAACAAGCTTCCAGACTTACATGCCTGGATGGCTTATGCCAATCCAGACATATTCATCAATGAATCCTGGCTCATAAAAGATATAAAGGACAACGAAATCTTACAACCCAGACACAACATTTTAAGGCTAGACAGCACTCATAAAAAAGGAGGTGGGATAATCATCATCTACAAAAACAACATGCATCCCTGTACTCCCACCCTCCCTCTCTCAAACCTGGAATCCTATACCACTCGCTATGATTATTATAAAACAATAACTAAATTAATATCAACACTCAAAACTGTGACTATCCAACATAGCATTTAAGTAAGTTGAGAGCTTTAGTTCATAAGCATTACATGAACTTCATTAAAATTAATTACATTTAATAAAAGTTAAATATTTAAATACTTCTAAGACTCAATCACATACATGAATACACCAATAAACAATACTTTGATAAATGCTTTCCTAGCTGGAAGGAATTTAAGAAAACATTTTATATTAACATGGTCTTTTAAACCAGGAAATGCATATGACCTAAAATGTAATTGCCATCATAATTCTTTTACTTCCACCTGGTTTTCATCTTCACTCCTCAATGAATGACTGCATTATCCAAAACACTAAACTGAAAGGTCAAAAAAAATAGTCCATGTCACACTATGCCTATATAAAGGCATTTTTACTATCATCATTCCTAATAGCTGCCCAGTGTTCCTTGATACATTCATATAACTTTCTAATGGTTTTCCCTGTATGAAACATGAACTGGAACACTGTGCAACGTTAACTATATATTTACTAGAACATGTAAAGCTACCATTAACATATAAGGTTTTGTTAATGTGAGACAGCATAATAAAACATCCTGCATTGACAATCTTACACCATTTACAATTGGTGTAAGGATAACCCCCTTAGTAAAAACAGTTTTATCTTTTTTTATCATTTTGTTTCATAGGATGAAGCCAGCAGTTAAAACAAATGAAAAAACATTATCTCTTGTATTAATCACTTCATTAGCTGTAGTGCCAATAAATGTAGAGTTAAAACCTCTGTCTAAAGACTCCTGCAGAAACTCAACTTCTCTTAAAAAATTGTGAAATACAACAGCACCTAGAAGCTCTTACCATCTGCCTTTTCATAACATTTCTTGTCATATCATCTGGATGTAAACTATTACTGTACAAATAATTATTAATAAATGTGGGTTTCCAATAAATCACTAGCACTGTTCATTCTGATGGTAATATCTAAAAAAATGAACTGACAACCTATGTGAAATGTAAAAAAAAAAAATCAGTAGTATCTTTTAACTCATCAACAAACTTTGCCAATAATTCTCTATTGCCAATTCAAATGAAAAAATCAACAAACCTTTATAAAAATGTATATTTAAATAGACCAGATAAAAGCTGGAGAAGCAGTGGCTTCCATGGCCACTCATTTAACTTGGTGATAAATAATGTTATTGAAAACAAAAAACTTAGTCAACAACACAACGTATTTATTTTAATGTTAGTAATGTCAGTGTTCAGACTAAAATATCCCTCAAGGAAATCTGTTTCTATTTCTTGTGGAAATGAAATATGCAAAGACTCCATATCCATCATAATTAATGTTTTCACTACCACTAAATGTATAACTCTTAACAAATCCAGGAAATGCAATGAATACTTAATACATGAATAAATATTCCACAAAAAAACAGTAGCTATGGAAATAAATTTAGTTTTGCTACCGCCACTTGCTACAGTGGGTCAGAATGGCGGTTGCTCATTATTTTTACATATTTTAGGCACTCCAAATAACCCATCTTAGGCTTATCAATGTAAAGAAACTCGTATAAGCAGAAACTGATAAAACCTTGTTGTAGTAATTTCAATAAGATATTATCAACAAATCAATGCATTTGTCAGAGTCTTCTAATAACAAAATCTTGTAGTAAATTTAATAAGATATTAACAAATCAATACATTTGTCAGAGTCTTCTAATAACGTTAATTCAATATATTCAACAGGTTTCACCTGGTCCATTAAACCTAAGCCATTACTCTTATCTGCTTTCATAACTCCAGCATGTCCAAGTCTGAACAAATTAAAGCACCTCTTTCCACATGTAAATTGAAAAACTTATTAGACATTCTTTCCTTTAAAGATGCTGAATATCTTTATCACACATTTCAGTTCAGTAAATGTATTCGATGTGGGTATTGATTGTGGATTAAAGCGGATATGCTTTTTTTTTTTTTTTTTTTTTAGAAAAAACCTTGTCTACTGAAAGCACCACGTAAGCAATATTGTATATTCAATTTGCATGTATAAATATACAGTTCTAACAAAATGTTCACTAGGTTGGCCCTACAAAAGTTTAGGAAATATTTGTACATGTGTAGCAGTGAAAATGAAGGAGCTCAAATTATAAATTATTCTTTCATAGTCAGTGATTTAGGCAACTCTGTCACTTTTTTTTTTAGATATTACTATCACAGTGAACAGTGTTTGTGAGTCATTTGATAGCAAGATTTATTGGAAACCGACATTTGTTTGTTTGTTTGTGTCTTTCGGCTTTTCCCGGTTAGGGGTCGCCACAGTGGAACTCCGGTCCACTAATGATTGGTAGTGGATTTTTACGTACCGGGTTACCAGCCCTGACACACAACCTTCAACGAAGGCACGCCCCATTCACGTATGCCTCCACACAGAAGACGCTCTAGCTGAGAATCGAACAGGACAACGTCTTGCTATGAGGCGACAACGCTACCACAGCACCACCACCGCAGTAGACTATTGGAAACCCACATTTATTAATACTTATTTGCATGCTAATAGTTTACATGCTAACTTTATGACATGAAATGTTATGAAAGGGCAGATAGCTTCTAGGGCTTTCTTCTAGTTTAGACAATTTTAAGGGAATGTAGCAACACAGTAGCAAAAAGCAGCAAAGAAAACCACAAAGTAATCCACAAAATGCAGAAACACTTTATTCCTCTGACGTCTCGGCCTAAGCCTTCAAGGAGTAAAGAACTTACAAAATGCACAGTACATATATAGCAGTCACAAATCAATTAAACAATAAAAACAATTAAGTTAACACCCTCCAATTAAATTCTTCATTTAACCCTTGAGGGTACAGAGTACCAAATTTTAAAATGTAAATAGCTTCCTTAGAAAGCCAGTAATGCTTTATGTTACAAGTATCAAAGCAAGACAAACTTATTTTTTCCAGAACAGTACCTTGTAACCCCTCATTTTTACTATCATGGAATTTTTTAAAATGCATAGCCACAGAACTTTCCTCTTTCTTATTAACAATGTCCCCAGCATGTTCCATTAATCTCAACTTAAATGCCCTTTTAGTTTCCCCAATACAAAATTTATTACATGGGCATCTAAGTGCATAAATCACACCTTCAGAATTACAAGTAAAATAATTACATGTATTAAAGCCCACATTATTTATATAAGGAAAACTATTAACTACAAAATTACATGCTCTACATTTACCACACTTAAAAGTACCCCTAAGGGAGATACTATCAGCAAGACTAACAGAGGGCAAAAGAAATTTACTATTCACCAAAAAATTTTGGATATTCCTGCCTCTCTTGTAAGAAAATCTCAATCTACCTTCTAACCATATTGCTACATTATTAAGTGAAACAAAATATTCCCAATAATGTTTAACCAGCCTAACCAATTCAGCACTAAAATTACTATATGTAGTCATAAAATATAAAAACTCACGCTGTTTATTGATTTCCAAACTAGATGTTAAGGTATATTTTCTATGTAATTATTATTAATTCTCCTAACACCTATATTAAACAATCTATCTGAACCAGTTCATCACTATATCCTCTGCATTTAAACATTCCCATAGTTGCATCTAATTCCCGTTGAAGAATAGATTCAACATTGCATAATCTAGACACCCGCAACATTTCACCATATGGTAAAGCTTCTAATGTATGAGGGGGATGGCAACTCATCCCATGCACATGAGTACCTTCATCAAATTTTCTATTAACAGATGTTTCCAATATATTACCATCCTTAATGTTTAACACAACATTCAAAAAAGAAACATTCACACCCATTTTAAAACCATCAAATTCTAACAAAAATCTATTATTATGTAATTCTGAAATAAAAGTATCAACAAAAACCTCACCATCTTGGACAAGAAAAATTAGGTAATCAATAAACCTATAATACCTAACATATTTACAAAAAAAGGAATTTCTATACAAATATTCAGACTCAAAAAGGCTCATGGCCAGATTCGCATACATGGGGGCAAAAGCTGCCCCCATGGCCATACCTTATTTTTGTCTATAAAAACTATTATTAAACTCAAAAAAAATATGTGTTAAACAAAAATAAATAAGTTCTCTAATATATTCTGTGGCTGGATAATCACCCAAAAAGAATCTTAAGGCCTCCATGCCAAATTCATGGCTTATGTTTGTATATAAGCTCTTAACGTCAAGGGTTAACCAGTACATACTCTCATTCCACTCAACATCCTTAATTTTGTTCATAAAATCAAAAACATCACAAATATACGAAGGTAAAGCTTTAACTGTAGGTAGCAGAAAGCTATGTAGAAAAAGCCCTATATTGTGCAAAAAATAATTACATCCCGAAACAATAGGTCTTCCAGGGGGTGATACTAAACTTTTATGTATTTTTGGTAAACAATATTTTAAAACAATTTTTCTAAGGGAAGTTAAGTTTCTGAAGGAGTTAGGTTTGTGCTCTTCTATAGGCTAATTGCCCTTGGGGGCCATTTTAAGTCTAGCCAGTTACCCCATGTGAGAATCAAACCCTGCACATTGTGTCTGTAAGGTAAAAACCTTAATCATTATGCCGCACTCCCACTCTTAGCTGTTTTTAGACAAAGGTTATAATTCTAAATGCAAAGCTAAAGAAGTGTTTAATAGAACAGAAAGTTGTTTTCCATCTAATTAACTGCTGGTTTGGTCCTAAGATGCGAATCCTTTGAAAACAGATGATGTTCTCACTTCCTATTAGTGAAGTAATTAGTGAAGTAATTAAGGAAATCGTGATGTGGATGGGAGGAAAAATGGCATAGGGGTTATCCTGAAGGAACAGTATGCTAAGAGTGTTTTGGAGGTGAAAAGAGTGTCGGATAGAGTGATGTTTATGAAGCTGGAAATTGCTGGTGTAATGATGAATGTTGTTAGTGCATATGCTCCACAAGTTGGGTGTGCGATGGATGAGAAAGAAAAAATTTGGAGTGAATTGGATGAAGTGGTGATGACTGTACCAAAGGGTGAGAGACTGGTGATTGGAGCAGATTTCAATGGGCATGTTGGTGAAGGGAACAGAGGGGATGAGGAAGTGATGGGTAGGTATGGTGTTAAGCAAAGAAATGCAGAAGGTCAAATGGTAGTGGATTTCACGAAAAGGATGGACATGGCTGTGGTGAATACATATTTTAACAAGAGGGAGGAGCATAGGGTGACTTACAAGAGTGGAGGAAGATGCACACAGATGGATTATATCTTATGTAGAAGGGCCAGTCTGAAGGAGATTGGAGATTGTCAAATGGTGGCAGGGGAAAGTGTAGTTAGGCAGCATAGGATGGTGGTTTGTAGGATGACACTGGTGATCAAGAAGAGGAGGATGAGTGTGAGGGCAGCACCAAGGATCAAATGGTGGAAATTGAAAAAGGGTAATTGTGAGGTGATGTTCAGGGAAGAGTTAAGACAGGCACTGGGTGGCAGTGAAGAGTTGCCGAACAGCTGGGTAACTACAGCAGAGCTAGTAAGAGAGATGGCTAGAAGGGTGCTTGGTGTGACATCTGGAAAGAGGAAGGAGGACATGTGGAATGAAGAAGTATAGGAGAGTAGACAGAGAAAGAGGATAGTGAAGAAGAAGTGGGATTGTTAGAGAGATGAAGAAAGTAGACAAGAGTATAAAGAGATGAGGTGCATGGCAAAGAGAGAGGTGGCGAAGGCTAAAGATAAGGCGTATGAAGAGTTGTATGAAAGGTTGGACACTAAGGAGGGAGAAAAGGACCTGTACCGATTGGCTAGACAGATGGACCAACTAGTAAAGATGTGCAGCAGGGTAAGGGTGATAAAGGATAATGAGGGAAATGTACTCACAAGTGAGGAGAGTGTGTTGAGCAGATGGAAAGAGTACTTTGAGGGGCTGATGAATGATGAGAGGGAGAGAAGGTTGGATGATGTGAGGATAGTGAATCATGAAGTGCAGTGGAAGTAAGGATAGCTATGAAGAGGATGAAGAATGAAATGGCTGTTGGTCCAGATGACATACCTGTGGAAGCATGGAGGTGTTTAGGTGAAATGGCAGTGGCGTTTTAAACTAGATTGTTTAATGAAATCTTGGAAAGTGAGAGGATGCCTGAAGAATGGAGAAAAAGTGTTTTGGTACCGATTTTTAAGAATAAGGGTGATGTGCAGAGCTGCAGTAACTACAGAGGGATTAAATTGATCAGTCACAGCATGAAGTTATGAGAAAGAGTAGTGGAAGCTAGGTTAAGAAGGGAGGTGATGATTAGTGATCAGCAGTATGGTTTCATGCTGTGAAAGAGCACTACAGATGCGATGTTTGCTCTGAGTGTGTTGATGGAGTACAGAGAAGGTCAGAAGGAGTTAACATTGTGTCTTTGTGGACTTAGAGAAAGCATATAACAAGGTGCCTAGAGAGATGTGGTATTGTATGAGGAAGTCGGGAGTGTCAGAGAAGTATGTAAGAGTGGTGCAGGATATGTACGAGGGTAGTGTGACAGCGGTGATGTCTGCAGTGGGAGTGACGGATGCATTTAAGGTGGAGGTGGGATTACATCAAGGATCAACTCTGAGCCCTTTCTTATTTGCAGTGGTGATGGACATGTTGACAGACGAGATCAGACAGGAGTCCCCGTGGACTATGATGTTTGCAGATGACATTGTGATCTGTAGTGAGAGTAGGGAACAGGTGGAGGAGACCCTGGAGAGGTGGAGATATGCTCTAGAGAGAAGAGGAATGAAGGTCAGCAGGACTAAGACAGAATATATGTGTGTGAATGAGAGGGAGGATAGTGGAATGGTGAGGATGCAGGGAGTAGAGGTGGCGAAGGTGAATGAGTTTAAATACTTGGGATCAACAGTTCAGCGTAATAGGGAGTGTTGACGAGAGGTGAAGAAGAGTGTACAGACAGGATGGAGTGGGTAGAGAAGAGTATCAGGAGTGATTTGTGACAGACGAGTACCAGTAAGAGTGAAAGGGAAGTTCTACAAGAGGGTAGTGAGACCAGCTATGTTATATGGGTTGGAGACAGTGGCACTGATAAAAAGACAGGAGTCAGAGCTGGATGTGGCAGAGTTCAAGATGTTAAGATTTGAACTGGGTGTGATGAGGATGGACAGGATTAGGAATAAGTAAATTAGAGGGTCAGCCCAGGTTGGACGGTTTGGAGACAAAGCCAGAGAGGCGAGATTGTGTTGGTTTCAACATGTGCTGAGGAGGGATGCTGGGTATATTGGGAAAAGAATGTTATGATGAAGCTGCCAGGTAAGAGGAAAAGAGGAAGGCCTAAGATGAGGATTATGGATGTGGTGAGAGAGGACATGCAGATGGCTGGTGTGACAGAGCAAGATGCAGAGGACAGGAAGAAATGGAAACAGTTGATCCGCTGTGGTGACCCCTAACGGGAGCAGCCGAAAGAAGAAGAAGATGATTAAAAATAAATGGTAAATAGTATTGGGGAATTTTTAACTTACTACATTGTCAGAGAACCCCCTAGTTTTAGTTACTAACAACAAAGCAATGCAAATACTATTACTAAGTAGGATTCATTGAATTACAGTGTTAAAAACAAGCAAACCACAAGTTAATTAGATAGAAAACAACTTTTCTGTTCTATTAAACACTTCATTAGTTTTGCATGTAGAAGGTAAAACTACTTTTACGAAGAGGGCTTATCCTTGCACTGATTGTAAATAGCATAAGTTTATCAATGCAGGAGGCTTTATGTTCTCTTACATTACCAAAACTGTATATATTATGGCAATTTTACACATTCTCGTAAATATACAGTTTATATTGCACAGTGTCCCATTTGTGCATGTTTTCATATAGGGAAAACTATTGGAAAGTGAATGTGAATGCACCAAGAAATACTGGGAAGCTATTATGAAGAACACAGTAAAAATGCCTTATGTAGGCATAGCATGACGTGCAATAGTTTTAGTAATTTTCAGTCTAGTGTTTTGGTAATGTAATATTCTTCACTGAGAGGTGGGAATTACAACAACTAGCTGGAAGTAAAAGAATTACAGTGGCAATTATATTTTAGGATGTATGTTTTTTTTTCTGGTTTAAATGACCATGTCAATATAACAAAAATTATTAATTCACTTCCTGCTAGGAAATAAATAATATGGTTTTAGAATTTAATGTTTCAATGTACAGAATATATTTATTATCAAAGTATTGTTTATTGGTGCATTCATGTCATGCGATTATGACTTAAAGGTATTTAAATAAGTAGTTATTTTTAAATGGCATTAACTCTAATGAAGTTTATGTAATGCTTATGAACAAAAGCGCTCAACTTAATTAAATGTTTTGTTGGACAGTCACACTTTTGAGTCTTTTTTGGTATAGTTAATTTGGTGGTTTGCATTATTTAGAAAATAATAAGTATTTTAAACTGCACTTAAAGGATTGCTTAAGTACTTAGCTATGCTCTTGCACCTCCCCTGGGATAACCTAAATGCTGCATATCTCTCTCAACTTTCTATATTTCCTCTCTACCCATGAAATGACCCAAAGTACCTCCTATACTTATTGCCAACCTCAGAATTTACAGCATTTTTTCTAGCATAAATATAAAGCTTTGTAACAAATTGCATTGTATGTCAACCATAAATATGTCTTCTTTTTCTTGTACACAACTATAACACTGTATTACATTTTTATTCTACTGTGTTTATTTCAATATCAGGTGTAAAAAAATCTTTATCAAACTGTGACTAACTTATGATGACCTAAAGTGTATTTGTGCTTGCTTTCTAAAATGTATTGTTTTACTTTTTACTTGTTTTATTGTGGAGTTTTTTTCTCTCCCTGGGTCTCCACTGAAAATGGGTAGCTTTTCAACCCAGTAAGACAATGCTGGTAAACAAATGCAATAAATAAGAACTATTAATAAAAGTCACTGCTATAAAACATTTGTTAGGGGGAAGAAACAAGAAAAGTCTTTTAGAAGGTTTGAGAATATATTAATTTTCTACTTGATAAATTATGTTTTAATCCATTTTAATGACAAAGCTGGAAAACTGGTTACTTTAACTGTGGCTTATTACCCAATAAAAGATCAAAATGTACATGGTTATAATGCAATCACATACCGGATTACTCAATCTGGATACACATACATATACAAAAGAAAACTTAAAACGGAAAACAGATAAACCCACAAACAAACTGTGATCTTCTCCAACAGTGCTAGGAAACACAGACACAAAAACTAGTGCTTTCATTCACTTTTGTTAAATGTGAACTTCCTCAAAAACAATAGACTCCACCCTTTCACTTAATTTTATGCTCAAATTAATCACAGGTTGATTACATCATAAATCAATTTTGTTAAAAAAAGGACGTGTTTTAAAACATTGTATAAATGTACATATGTACCTACTAATAAAATATATATACAAATACATATTTTAAAAAAAAATACATTATATATATATATATATATATATATACACACACACACACACACACACACACACACACACACACACACACACATTTTGTAAAATAAAAAAATCAATGTTTCATCATCAAAAAACATTTGATATTAATGATTTCATTCAATCCAGGCTTAGTATCGGCCCCAAAATGAAGTTGCCACAAAGATTCTTTACATTCCAATAAAGTTTTAAGATCCCCTGCATATGGTTGTTGTCTAACATTGTCCATTACAGAAAAAAAAAATTCTTAAAAGTAGGACAAACTAATGAATGCCTTGCTAGAGCATTAACTTCTTCTTTTTTCTTTATTGCTAATAAGTGTTCACAAATCCTTTTTTTTAGATTTCTTGTCGTCATTCCAGTATAATAACTTGGACACGACAGACACTGGGCAACATATACCACCATCTCACTGTTACATGTGAAGTAATTCTTACACCAATGGGTTTTTTTGTTGTGCTTAAAGTAAACAGAGGAACAGTTACTAATGTACCTGCATTGCCTACAACTATTACATATACAGAAGACTATGTTCTCTTCATGCAGAGAAAAAACATTTGCAGTGATGTGCATATTTCAATATAGGAACTGTGGCTTTATCAATCAGCTTGGAAACTTTGGTCAGTAATAATGACGTAGCTGAAACTACCAAGTACTTGCCTAGCAAAGGCACAAATATTTATTATCACCGTCAGAATTAGTTAAGAGATGGTCAAAAAAGCTGGAAACTGTTTATTTTCTTTATAACCATTAATGTACTAGTAGTCTTGACTTCCAAGATGGCTGCACACTAATCAACAGTTTAATTTCTCCCAGTGTAAAAAAAGAAACAGAAATAAGATCCAGTGATATTGTCAGCTTGAGTAAAATTCAGGTACACTGCTTGGATGCCAGCAAAGAAGAAATTTAGAGAACCTGAAATAAAATCAGCTAGAAATGGAATTATTCACCGGGAAGAATCTTGCAGCTGTTCAGCAAAATGTAGTTCAAGCTTCAGCTTTGGTACAAGAAATGGTTTCTAGTAGTTTAGAGTAAAACAATAAATCAAATGTACTCAGAGGTGATTAAAATAAATGCAACTCTGAAGGAATATATCAACTCAAATAACAAAAGCCTGGAGGAAATCGAACAAGCTTTAACAAACTATTTAGATGAAATGATAAAAATGCAAAAATCTGAGGTTGAAATGAAATGGGTGGCTGAGCAAGAGGGCAGGAAAAAAGAGCAGTTTAAAAAATGGCATAGTTAGAAGAGGACACAGAGCAAACCTGAGAAACTGGAAGAAACATACCACATTAATTTTATGAATGCACAAATAAGGAACTGTTAACTGAAAGGGCACATTGAATATATGACCCAAACCTGGCTGTGAGAAAAAAATAACACAAGACCTGCATAAGTAAAAATCCAATCATACCAGCAGAACAATTAGATTTTTGACAAAACTGTGGCAGAAGGGAAAAGTATTAAAAATTGAAGACAGTAGAGAGTTTGGAGAAACGATTATTCACTGTACTCCCGGCAGAAGAGGAGAACATTTTTCCCAGCAATCAGGGAATGTCAAGCCAGGTGTAAGATTCAAGCTGCTGTATCCAGCTGTCTTCATATCATCTTTTTGTGGAGGATCAAAGACATTATTGGATGCAGAACAAGCTAAACAGTGAATAAAAAGTTTATCCAACAAAAAAGCGAGCCAGCAAAAAGAAAGGTACTCTGCTTCTCATTCTTCTGACAATAAAACTCATACAGAGACTTTACCATTGAAATATTTTCCAGTTTTCCAAAGGAAAATGCTTGAGACACAGAAAACAACAAAGGAGTTGGCTGGAATTATTAGGAGTGCCTTGGACTTGAAACAGAGTCTGATGTTAGGAGATGGAGATGAACAGGAAGAAGACTAGCAACACTGAAATTAGTGAATAAATGGGAGGCTATAAAGCATGAATCACATTTGTGAACTACTGATTTGCAAGAAAAAAATGGCTGAAAAAGACTGGACTTTTGTTGACTTTGCTAAACTTGTGCGTGTACTGTAAAGTATATACCCCACATTATAGTTTTGATGTTTGCGATTTTTGATACTTGGTTTTATACTTGTTTTTACTGCTGCTCGTACTTTGATATTAAAACTATTATTTCTACAGAGCGTGAATTTCTGCATCATTTTCTTTAGCTGTTGAAAGTGTTTTGGTTGGTTGGAGCCCTTTTGGTTGCCGGTATAGTTGTGTATGTTTTGCCTTAAAGGTATAAACGGAAAGGAAAGAATACTGAATTATATTAAGAAATGAAGAGTGCAAAAAGCAATGCTGCAGGAGACAGTTTTGGAAAGAAATAAGCATGTGAATTTGACAAAGAAGGGATTTCAGGATAGATATTCAGCAGTATATCAGGGACAAATTAAAGGGCAGGAATTCTACTAATTACTAGAGGAGCTCTAATAGTGATAGAAAAAGAAAAAGATAAAAATGGAAGGTTTGTTGTAGTAAGTGGGTATTGGAAATAAGAAAGATTATGTATATATTTTTATTCCACTAAACTATTATGCAGCTTAAGAACAATTTGGGAGAAATAAATTAGTTAGAATATTACTAATAGGTGGGGACTAGAACTTGATCTACAATAGTGAGTACGCATCAGGGTGATCTAGAAGGGAAACATAACAAAAGAAGGCAAATTTCTGAAGAAATTTATGAAAATATTTGGTATAGAAGAGGTGATTTCCATAGTAGGAACTTGGAAAGAATTTGCATACTTTCCTCAGTACAATAATTGGGGGGAAGTCTAGATAGAAATTACATTAACATGAACCCATGCATTTAATTGAAAGCTTCAACACATCCAATGACTATTTCAGATCATGCACTGATAAAAATTGAAGTGTAGGGCAATGAAGTAAAAATGAGACACTAGCACTTTCCTACATACATGTTAAAAAGAGAGCAATGGATAGTGAAAATTATTTAAGAGTTACTTGGTTAGATAGAACTATCTTCAGAAGTTATAGAAGTGGGTAGGATAAAATGAAAATGGAGTTTAAAAATAGAGTAGAAATAAATGAGAAAGAGATACGAGTAAGTAAAAGGAATTAAAAGGCCTGACAAAGGTTAAAGTATTGCAGAATAAGGGGACTCTCAGAAAACAAGGGGAGGAACAAATGCAGAGTAGTGAATAAAAAAAATAAAGGAGTATCAGGATAATATGCATGAACTGAGAAAGATGCTAAACTACTACTTTTTGATAACTCCAGAGCACAAAACACTAAGCACAACTAATTTGTTTCCTTTACAGTATTCTGCTAACAGACGCATTTTGTCTTACTTAGGATGATACTCATAGTCCCAAGGTTCAGTCTTGCCACATTATTGTGTCAGTCCTTCTGCCATTAGTATGTCGCAACCAGGTGTGCAACTGTTTCCAATTCGGTTTTACAAAACCTACATTTGTCTGTTTCTCCCACATGTTCAGTGGACTTTATAAACTAACATGTACGCAGCCCACTATATTGGTTTGAATTTACCACTCCTTAACCATTCCTGTGTTCGTTTCTGATCAACATGAGGTTCTTCCAGAGGTTTTCTATACTTGCAACTATATTTATGCTTTTTCCACATTTCTTGCCTTCTCATCTGATCCTTCACCTTATATTCATTTGTTTTTTTGGCACATTCAGTTGCTGCCTGATTTTTATCTACTTCTGGTTTGATTTTCATTCCTACTTGACGCCAAGCTTCTGCTAAATTAAGCAGAGAAGTCATCTTAGATTTATTCTCCTGATGTTTCAAAACTTTCACTAAATTTGGGTCTTGTGAGGTCAGCAGATATGTGTGGAATCCCACAATTGCGGATCTGTACATTTAATCAATTTCAAGGAGGTCCATCCCTCCTTCAGAACAGGGAATATATAATCTTGGTATGTACTGATTTTTACAAATCATTTGGTGAGCATGAAGCATCCTTCTTGTTTTCCTATCTAATCTATCCAAAACGTTTTGGGGCCAGTCAATCACTCCAAAACTAAGTGAGGACAGGAAGAGCAAATTGGTTTATAGCTTGGATTTTGTTCCTAGATGTCAGTGTTGTTTTCAGGATTAATTTAAGTCTTCTGAAGTATTCCTTACTAAGTTTTATTCACATTTGTTCGTGTTTTATTGTTGATCCTTCATCAGTTTCCAAATATTTACAGACTCCTCCTTGGTCAAGTTCTTTTGCATCACATTCTTGTCCGAAACTGATGTTTTCCTGCCATTGCAATTTTCCTGCTTTAAATGTTGCTTTTGCACATTTATCAAGACCAAATGACATTCTTATATCATCTGAAAAAGTTTTGGCAACTTGCAGTTGTGCTTTCAGTTCCTCATCTGGTGAGATATACAGTTTTAAATCATCGACAGAGAAGTTGAGGAGTCTTTACACTGTTTTCTAGGAGTCAGATTATAGCTATGGCCTAAACTGTTAAGTAAACAGCTTAATGGATTAAGGGCAAGGCAGAATAGTAACAGTGGCAGAGAGTCACCCTTGAATATCGCCCTTTGAATTTGTATCCCTGGGATAACAATTTGTCCTTTATCATGGCTTAATTGCAAAGTGGTCTGCCACTTTTTCATAGTCACTGTAATGTAGTCGATCAGTGCGGGGTGTATCTTATACATTTTTCAGCACTCTTATCCATGAAGGGATACTATCAAATGCTTTTTTGTAGTCAATCCATGCCATACTTAGATTCTTCCCCTTTTTACAGTTCTCCACTATGACTTTATTTAAAAACCAAGTGATCCTTTGTTCATATGACTTTTTTTATTGCCCCTTTGTTCTACTGCCATAATTGAGTTTTCTTCTAAATGACTATAAACTCTGTCGGCATCAAATTCCCGTGTATAGTTTATACGTCGTCTGAAGACAAGTTATTGGTCTATAATTTTTAAGGTAGCTTGCAGGTTCTCTCAAGTAGGAGCATTTTTTTCTGGTTGTTAGCCATGTTGGTGTCTGTTCTGGGCGGGCATATAAATAATTCTTATGGCTAAATCATTGTGCAAAGATGTTAATACTTTTAACCAGAAGTTAAGTACTGCATGGGGTTTTCCAATTAGAGGGTTTTCTTAACTTTGTTTCAATCTCTCTAGCTGTTACTTCATCCCATTTCATATCCTGTACCTTTAAACTTATTATCCTTTTTTTACTGCTTCTATCCATTTATCATCTTTGTTATGTTCCACAGGATTTTCATAGATACTTCTCCAAAATGTATCTATTTCTTCTTTTTTTGACAGTCTTTCAATTCCATTTACCTTATTTCCCAGGTCTCCATAAAACCTTTCTGGGTCATCAATAAATTGCTTACTTTGTACTTTTCCTTTATGTTTATCTTTGTATCTTCTAAGTTTTTCCGCCTGTGCTGAAATTCTTAGTTTATTTGCGATAGTGCATAATAGATCCTGATCTGTTCTAATATTGCTCATTGCTTTTATCACATCTATATTTCTTAGCATTTTTATCTATTCCCTCTTCTATAGTCTTCTAACAGTGACACTTCTTGTCTTAACTGCTTTATAATTTTCTCTATTCGATATTTCTGTGAGGGTATTCAATTTCTCCCTTTACTTCCCTCACTACCCTGTGTTCTTGTGGTAGAACTTTATCAGTTATTAACTTAGCTGCACAGTAATATATCCTGTTTACTTCTGTTATATCGCATGGATCTCTATGAACAGTCCTAATTACTGTGTTCATTTATTTTATCAGACTTCTGACTTTTTGGATTTTATTAACCTTCTGCAGTCTATTTCTCTCATTGATCTTGATATATCTGTCCATGTCTATTAAATCAAGCAGTTCTTCTCTTAGTTCATTTTCTTCCAAACTGAGGTCACATTCCTTGCTTTCCAGTTCCTGGGGCATTCTATAGAGGGTAGAAGGTTCTATAGCATCTTCCTGTGACACAGCCTTATAAATTTCATCTTGTGCTGTCTGTTGCTCTATCATATGGGAACTCACTGGCCTATCACTCCTCAACATTGACTGCATCAGAGTTTCCACAGTTTCTTGTTTCTTGTTTCTTCCATTGCTGTCTAGCTTCAAGTGAACATTTATACTGGTTTCCTGTGGAAATTATCTTCATATGGCACCTGACCAATTGCTTCCTGTTCCACTGGTTTCCCCTTAATTTGGATATCCATTTCTCGATCCTGTTGTGGTTTCTGCATTAGATTTTCTACACTACATCCTTCACTTTGCAGGTACTCCATAACCCCAGTTTCTATTTCTTTAACTTCTCCACTACTAATCTCCTTTTCTACTTTTCCTCTGTCTTCTTATTTTTTTGTATTGCAAATTTTTCCAAGTCCGGATTCCTTTGTCTGTATTTCTCTTCAAATATCTTTGGTGCTGCTCTTTTTGTATTGGTTTTGCTTTCTCCTTTGCATAAATATTACACCATACTAAATCTCTTTCTTTGGGCGGCCACGGTGGTGCAGCGGTTAGCGTTGTCATCTCACAGCAAGAGGTTCTCCGGTTCGATCCTCAGCTGGGGTGCCTTCTGTGCGGAGTCTGCATGTCCTCCCTGTGGTCGAGTGGGTTTCCTCCAGGTGCTCTGGTTTCCTCCCACATCCCAAAGACATGCTGTAGGTGGATTGGACACTCTGGCCCTTGGTATGAGTGCGTGCGTGTTTGTGCCTTCCGTGGAAGGTTGGGTGCCGGGCTGGCAACTCGACACTGTAAAACGCCACTGCCAATCATGAGCGGACAAGTGATTCGCTGTGGCGACCCCTAACCGGGAAAAAGCCAAAAGAAGAAGACGACTAAATCTCTTTCCCATGTCCATATTTCTTCTTCAGATATTTACTGATCTTCCTGTTTCTCCTTACTTTGGGAACTCTCTCCATCATGTTGTGATGTAACCTGTGTTAGACCTTCTACACCAAATCCTTCACTTCTCAGACACTCCATAACTTCAACTTCTATTTTTTAACTTCTTCTTTACTGATCTTCTTTTCTACGTTCCTTCTTTGTGATATTTTTTTATTGTGAAATTTTCCATATCCGGATGCCTTTCTTTCTCTTCAAATATCTTTGGGGCTACTTTCTTTACTACATTAATTAATTTGGATTTCTCCTTTGCATAAATATTGCACCATATCAAACATCTCTCTTTCTTTCCCATGTCCATATTTCTTTTTTATACTTTTCAAATATCTCTTGGTTTTGTTGTTTATATTTTCGTACGTCCTCAGATGCTTCTTTTTCCAAACAGATCAAGGTTTCTTGAGCTATATACTATTTTTCAAAAAATTTGTTGTATTAATGAACACAAATTATCATTTGAAGCTTGCAACAATTTTTCTTGCAGAAGTATTTTTCTTTCCTTTAATTTCTCTCAATTGTTTTGTATATCTTGTGTCTGGGCTTTTTATATAGTAGTAACAATACATAATTTCTTTCTTATCCTCAGTAGTCCACTTTATTGTCTTTATGGCTCTTCTTTGGCCTATCAGTTTTTGTGATTTTTGTGGACTACTACTTCCTTCTACAACAGGGTGGTCATCCTCCCCCTGGGCCTGGCCCCGGCCCCATTGTTAGTACTGTTTTCATGTTTTGAGAATTCTACGCTGTCATCTTTTCCAGTTCTGGCACCAGTGCACCTACCAGGACTGGGCACTTTTTTATCCTGGGTCTTGTGCACCCAGCTGTCTTTTTTTTGTTTTTGACTTACTTCTATCCATGGTATATGCTATATAAATACAGTCCATATATCAGTGTCGCCTTGGTGAGATTTTGTGAAAAGGGATCCACCCCGTGAAGGTACTCACCAAGACTTGAGGATGAATTCAATTTCAGCACTACTACTTTCCTTTGCTTGCTAACTTTTCATCTGTCCATTCGGACCTCATGCCTATGTGGTGTTGTCAGTGTGAGATGAGTATAACTCAAGCTGGAGCAAAGGATTTCACTTCATATGAGTGATCTTAGGTGCGAGAGAGAGAGAGAAGCACCTTATATAAACATCAGCAATCATCGTCATCATGAACCCCTTTTTCCCATTATCTACATGCAGTCGGGGTGTCATGTCTGCTGTCACCATATCTCTAAATTTAATGCCACTCATCAGCGTTCCTTAACACTCATGCCTGACTGTCGCAGGACTTCTCTCACACAATCCATCCATCTCTTTCCTGGATGCTCTCATTTCCTCTTATCTTCTTCCTGTCTGTCCCAGTTCTTCACCAGATTGTCCTCTGCTTTTTTGCAAATGTGTCATCCACTGTAACCTGTTCTTTTGAACCTTTTCTGCAACTAGAGCTATTTTGGCTTCTGCTCTTATGTCCTTATTTATTTGTTTGTCCCACAGGGTGCATCCTACCACCCACCTCAGGCAGTTAATCTCAATTACCTCTAACTTCCACAACTACTCTTCCTTTTCTGCCCAGACTTCCTTTCTCCTCAACCACTCCTCCCAGATACTTGTAGCTGGTAGCCTATTACATTATCTTCCCCTCTATCTCAATTCTCAGCTTCTTCTTATTTGCTCAGTTTGCTGCCATTAAAACTGCCATATATGTACTTAACTTCATCCCATGTGTCTTCAGGTTTGCATACCATTCCCCTATCATTTGCTGAAGTTCTTAATTAGAGTCTGCCTGTAATGCCACATTGTTTGCATACAGCAGCTTTGTTGATCTGTCTCCCCGGACCTGTTTGCTAATGTACTCTAATCACTAGTATGAACAGTAGTGGGCTCAGAGCTGAACCCCGATGCATACCTACTCCCACTAGTAGCTCTCTGTGCTGCCAAACACTGCTCATACTTGAGTTATGGGGTCCTTGTACATAGCTTGCACTAACTGTACCAATTTTTCTGGGACTTCAGACCACAGCAGGACTGGCCAAATCAGCTTTCTAGGGGCATCTATATCAGAAGATCAAATGCTAAAAACAGTGAACGCTCTATCAAACTTAAAAATACGAAACCTTAAAATGTCGAAGGAACAGATCAGCAAATTTTTTCCCAGGAAAAAAATTTGCTGATCCAAAAAAAAAAAAAAAAAAAACAAAACAAAAAAAACAACAAACCCAAAACAATGTACAGGCAAAATAAAGTGGGGGGTTTCGCCCCCCAACACCCCTTCAACTTAATTATACGAACTACAAGATCGCACCACAGTGGAGAAAACATCAAAATCTGGAGAACGGCCCATCAATTTTTTTCCCTGGGAAAAAAAATCGATGCTCTGTGCCTTCAACATTTTCAGATTTCGCTTTTTAAAGTTAGATATAAGAGTGTTTGCTAATTTAAGCATTCGCTCTTCTGAAAGGAACCCTTCTAGAGACCTTGTCATAGAGTTTCTGCAAATCTAGGAATGCCCAGTTGGGCTCTTTCCTCATCTCTAGCTTCTTCTCAACTTTGTCTCGCTGAAAAAAAAAACAGGTATGTTGTGCTGCATCCTGATTTCAATCTAAACTGCTCATTTCTCATCTTACTTTCTACTACTCTGCATATGTATCACTCTCACCAGAACTTTCATGCAATGTGACAGGAGTTTGATACCTCTGTATTGCCCACAGTTGTGAATGCCCCCTTTGTTGCTGAATACTGGCACTAGTATGCTTATTCTCTAGTCATGTGGGATACCCCTTTTGTTTCACACTGTTATGAGTCCCCTCATTAGCCATTTCTCCCCTATCCACACAGAATCTTTATCATATCTGCTGTGACTTCATCTGAGCCTGCTGCCTTCCCTGACTTTTCCTAGGGCTGTTCTTATTTCTTGTATGGTGGGCTCCTCCTCTTCTCTCATTGTAAGCTGTGTCTGGGGCAGTACAGCTTCTGTGGGGTTTTTGTCATTCAGAAACTGCTGGAAATATTCCTCACATCTGTCTTTGATGTGTTGTAGACTGGTGAGCAGGTTTTTGCTGCCATCCCTTATGAGAGGCATCTGGCTGTCTTCTTGTCTTTGTCTTGCATCCTCATACAGTTTCTTTGTGTTATCTACTGAGTCGCTTCCTAGAAGTTGGTAGAGGGCCCCTGCTGCCTTGTCCCTTGCTATTGCAACTCCTCTCTTAGCCTCTTTGTTAGAAAACCAGTATTCCTTCCTAGCCTGGTCCGTCATTTCTATTTCCCACTTTTTCCTGCAATCCTCCTTTCTTTAACATCAGCTTACACATAAAGGAGCGGTTTTCACTTTTATTGGTATAGATAATGCAGTAATTGCAACTCATACTAGTAAGACTTAAACATAAGAGTTTAGATTATAAGGAACAAAAATGAATTGTTAATTTAGAGGCTACGCCATATTTAGGTTTAAATGACAAAATAAATTTGAAACGCTGCAGTTGTAATAAGTTCTTACCACAAAATGTCAGTAGACAATAATTATTTATGATAGAGTTATAGGAGTAACCTTTTTCTTGCTTTTAAGAGAAAAAATATATAAATTACTTACTTATTTAAGGAATATTTTTGATATTTCATTAAATTTGTCTGTATGATTATTGCATTTTTTTCCTCATTGAGAAAGACTTTCATAGGTGAAACCAAGGGCTGCTTGCTGTTTTCTCTAATAAATGAGTTCCTAATTTCTTATTTTAGAGTGCTGGAAGTTTATTTGGATATTAAACACACTTGCACGCGCACACAAGCATATAAAGAAGTTATGTCTTAACATAACGTTCCATCTAAGTTGTTGATCATCTTCCAGTCATCACTGATGGGAGTCAGCCTTATACCAAGCTTGCGTGTACAAAAACCCTCGAGCTAAGCTGCTACCCACAATGCCCTTTATTCAGTTACCTCAGATCAAGTTTGCATGCAACATATAGAAGAAACAGAAAGTCAGAGGCCATCTCTGCGCAGAAATCCTGAAACACCACAAGACCCAGAATATCCATCAGGAGCCTTTGGTGGGGGCCAGTGGGAGGGTGTGATGACTGGAAGAAGGTCAACAACTCAGATGGAATGTTATGGTAAGACATAACTTCTTTATCTGAAGTTGTTAATCTTCTTCCTATTCATCACTGATGGGACAGAATCCCAAGCTACTTGGAGTACCTGGATGACCCTTATGGAAGAACATTCCGGAGAACCATTGAGCCAAAGGCCACTCTTCCCCTGGAGATCAGATCCAATTTGTAATGCTTGATGAAGGTATGGCATTTAGCCCAAATGGCCGCTGCACAGATGTCATCCATGGAGACCCTAGAGTGGAAGGCAACAGATGCTGCGATAGCCCTAGTTGAGTGAGCTTTGATTTGAGCAGGCTTAGATTCATTCTTAAGCGAATATGAGAAGGTAATGCAATCCCTGAGCCATTTTGACAAAGTAACTTTAGATACTACACACCCCATTCTAGGACCAGAAAAGAAAATGAAAAGTTGGTCCAACTTGCAAAAGGACTTAGTTCTGTCTAGCTAGAAACGCAGTTGTCTATGAACATCCAATGAATGCAGACAGTATTCTCCCTTGTTTGAATAATTTGGAAAGAATACAGGGAGCTCAATGGACTGGTTAACAGAAAAGTCGGAAACCACCTTAGGGAGAAAGGATGGATTAGTACGAAGTGATACTTTGTCCTTATGGAAGGTCAAATAGGGACTCTTGATGCATAAGGCTTGCAACTCAGATATTTGTCTGGCTGAAGTGACTGCCACCAAAAACAAGGATTTCCATGACAGGAACTTTAGATCACATGTCGCAGCAGGTTCAAAAGGGGGTAGAGAGAGAGACTGGAGAACCCGGGAGAGATTCCATGCCTCTACCGGCTGCCTGATAGGAGGTCTGCTATGGAAAATTCCCTTGAGGAAGGTCTTGCAAAGTCGGGTGGAAATAAGCAGGACTCCATCTTAACCATTATGGAAGTTGGAAATAGCTGCTAAATGGACTCGAATGGTGGAAGCTGATGCACCATTGTCAAACTCAGAGAGGTAATGAAGAATAGTAGCTACAGGAAATGGATTTAGCATTCGATTATGTGACCAGATAGAGAATCTTTTCCATTTGTCCCTGTAATGTTTTCTGGTGGATGGTTTATGGGAGGCCAGGATAATATTATGGACAGATGAGAGGATTTCCTGCCTGGCAACTAACAGAAGTGGAGAAGCCAAGCCGTCAGCTTTAGAGTGGATAGATTCAGTGGAGTCAGCCCTTGTGGGTGAGATATGAGGTCCTGGCAAATGCCCAGGATCCAAGGAGGTTGTAACAGGTGAGGTCGGAGGAAGGGAAACGACACTTGACGAGGCCAGAACGGGGCAATGAGGATCACTTTGCTTCTCAACCAAATATCTTTCTTTAAAAAAAGAAGTATCAGAGGTATTGGAGGATAAGCATAAAGGAGACTCACGGGCCAATCGTGAGTCAAAGCATCTCTCAGTGACTCCCAGTGAGGGGGAAAGAGGGCAAAGTAGCTGCTGCATTTTGTGTTTGAGGAGGAGGTGAAAAGGTCGCAGCATGGCTGGCCCCAACGGCTGAAGATTTCTGCCGTCACACTCTGATTGAGAGATCACTCATGAGGACAGAGGATGCATCTGCTCAGCTTGTCCGCAATCACGTTGGAGCTCCCCGGGACATGCGTTGCGATCATAAAGTGGTTGGAAGCTATCGCCCAATGCCAGATTCTCATGGCTTCGTGGCACAGGGGGTAGGATTTGGTCCCTCCCTGTTTATGTACCAGACAACAGACATGTTGTCCGACTGGATAGCAATTGTTCCTGATGGAAGGAGCGGATGGAATGCTTGCAACGCCAGTAGCACCGCTCTAAATTCCAGTGCATTGATATGCAAGTTGACCTCTATGCTGGACCACGTGCCTTGGACTGGCTTTCTCTGGAAGTGGCCCCCCACCCTAACAGGGAAGCATCTGTGGTCACCGTGGCACTGGGTTAGGGAGACTGGAAGGGGTGACACCAAAGATTTTCATCTGTACTCATCCACCAGAAGAGATCTTGTTTGTAGGAGTTGGTGATGAGAATCTGTGAGCTCAGGGGATGAAGACTGGATCTCCACTGGGACAGAAGGAGCCATTGTAGCAGTCTCATATGTAATCTGGCTAGGGGAACAATTGGGATGGCTGCCGCCATAGACCCCAGAGCCTGAAGAACTTCCCTTGCAGACATATTCCTTTGACTTGAACTTGTCCCTTAATCTCTGAAGCCTGTGAGGGGGAAGAAAGACCAAACTTGTTTGAGTGTTGAATACTGCCCCTATAAATTCCAATTGTTGTGAGGGCTGAAGGTTGGATTTTTCCCAGTGAATGGTGATGCCCAGCGACTCCGCTAGTACTACAGTGTAGCAGAGGGCCCTGACCAGGAAGCACTTGGTGGGGGCAGAGAGGAGCCAATCGTCTAAATACAGAAACACCTGGAATCCCTGAAGTCTCAGATGAACTGTGACCACTGCTAGGCATTTCGTGAACACTCTGGAGGCCATTGAGAGACTGAATAGCAGAGCTCTGAATTGGTAATAATCATCTCCCAGCCAGAAGCGAAGGAGACTCCTGGAGTGTTTGTCCATTTTGATGTGGTAATATGCATCCCGGAGGTCTGTCGAGCACATCCACACACCCTCCCGAAGAAAAGGGAGGATGGATTGAATCGTGACCATGTGGAACTTGGTTTGAACCACTGATTTGTTTATCTGGCTGAGATCCAAAATGAGCCTCCAGTCCCCGGTCTTTTTTGGCACTAAAAAGAATCTTGAGTAAAATCCAGATCCGCACTGGTCTGGGGGGACCTGGTTGGATGACTCATTTTTGACATAGCTTTCTTATTTCGGTAGCTGCCTCCTCCATTTGACTGGGTGGAACATCGGGAAGGAATTTTGGAGGTCTTGGGTAAGTGATTAGGGGGATGTGATACCCTCTGGAAATTATTCTCTGCACCCACTGATCGTTTGTAATAGAGATCCAGGCAGCTTGGTGCAGTGAGAAATAAGCCTGACTGCTTCCAGAGGAAAGCAATCCGGCAGCACTTTAGGAGCGCTGATATGGTCTTCCCAAGAAAGAATCTCTGGAGTCCTGATTTTGGGGACCCCCTCTGCCCTGAAAGGGGTGTCTTCCATTATTGGAACCCCCCTGCCTCTGGGGGAGCCCTCACCACGTGCCTCATGGAAAGGACCTTGAGACTTTTTGTGCCACATCTTTCCACTCCTTTGGTTCCTTGAGAAGGAGTGCTGAGGTTTGGAAAAATGTAGACCCCTGGCAGTCAAGGTCTTCCCATCCTGCTCGCACCTGACTAATGTGTCCTTGACCTTAGAACCAAAAAGAGCTGATGGTTCAATAGGGGCATTTACAAAGGAAGACTTGGAGTCCGTGAGGTCACAAATGCGCATCCAGGCGTGGCGTCTCATAGCTATGTCTGCACCTGAAGCTCTAGCCACCCCTTCGGTTGCGTGGGACAGCAACCTCATAGACAAGTTGGAAATTGACTCTAGGGTGTCAAGTTGGGAAGCAACTTTATCATGTGCCTCGTCCGAAACTTGACCCGCGAGGGATACAGAGAGCTCGGTGATGAGATCTCTCTGGAGCCTCATAAAATGTGCCGAAAAGTTAAGAGACCTGACAGCAAAGGTCGCTGAAGCAAACACTCGCTTCCCTAACCTGTCCACCGCCCAGGACTCTGTTGGGCAGGTGGACAGCAGGACTTTCCTCATCAAGGTCCTTTTTCATGGCCGCCGCCACCACCATAGCGTCTACTGGCAAACCTCTAGACCAATGGGGTTGATCCTCTGGAGGGGAGAGTATCTTATCTGATCTCCTGGGAATGGCCTCAATGGTGTCTGGATTCTTTCCTGCCCGCTGCACGATGAGCCTGACTAACTCATCAGTGGGGGGGGGGCACCCAAGAAGTAGATGGCTGAGAGCGGAAGGCCTGCAGGAATATGGATTCCTCTGAGGAAGGGTTGGCGGGCTTCCAGTCACCCCACTGCTTCAAAATTTCCAGGATGTCTCCAAATGAGACATCATCAGGGGGTGACCGTGGGGACCCTTCCTCATCAACGTAGTCCATATCTTCCGTGAGGGACTCCTCTGGGGAGTCCATGTGTTTCCTCTTACACGCCTGTTTCCGAGGGGGTTCTTCGGTGGGAGCATCCGAAGAAGACTCAAAGGGAAATACCCTGTACAAGAGTCTCCTGTTTCTTGTGCTCTCAAAGTCTGGGGGGGGGGGGGTGGCCTTTGATAGCTGCAGCTCAGGTGGTAGGTCCGACGTAGGAGGATTGCTCAAAGCAAGCACCCTTCTCCATCACCTGGAAAGCAGGCCCACCTGAGGAAGCATGGGAGCCCAGAACTGAAGACGACAAATTTCGGAACCGGGGTCACACCCGCTCCACGCGGTCCACTTCTGGGGACGGAGCCTCAAGCAAAACCGGGGTGGGAGTCACCCTCAGACCCGAAGACGGAACCGGTGACACGACCGGAACAGTGGGCTCCAACCGCCAAGCATGAGATTGAGAAAGGGTGGGTTCCGACAGAACCAACACCCAAAGGGGCCTCGGAGCCTCAGACACTGTTGTTGCTGGCGCCGAGGCAAGGTGTCCCCTCATAGACGTTGGAAATATGAGCCTCGAAACCGCGGGGTCCAAGGGAGGAGAATACGTTGGGGTCGCCAAGGCAATGGTCCCAAAACCCAGAGTGGGATGGGCTCTAAGAAAATTTGTAAGCCCCCTGGTGGTCAGCAGCTGATCAAAGAGGCGTACCACATCCACTTCAGATAGGCTCCTGGTGGACCTTACCGATGCCCCTGAGGGGCATCAGGCCAGTCCAAAAAGTGGCTGAAAGCTTGTCCGGCAAATGGATCCACACACGGGGAGTACTGGGTCCGTGATGTATTGAAAAATGGCACCGAGAATTCCAGTTTAGAAACCAGCAGCAGGGGAATAATCAGAGCCAAGAACAGTCTCGGAGCCGAAGTCACAGCTGGGGTTGAGGTAAATAGCAGTTCTGAAGATGTTGTCGGAACCGATGGAGTGGAGATGGGGGATGTCGGTGCTGAGGTAAAGACAGGCAAACTGGCCAGAACCAAAGTTGCAACGGGAGCCGTAGTTGTCGGTGCCAGGACCGGCATCGACAAGGTGATCAGAGCAACTTCTGTATGTACCACTGGAGCCAAACTCGGAGCCGAGGTGGTCGGAACTGAGGAGGCTATTCAATGCTCAGAAGAAGTCTTATGGGCCTTGTGCTTATGAGGCTTGCCCCTATCACCGGCCAGTGAAGAGGGGTCAGAACGAGGACTTTTTTTGTCCACAGAAGGAGGTGTTTGAGACCTCCGACACAGAAATAGCCTCCAAAAAAGGAGAAGGAAGCAGGCCCTTGAGGATTAACTTATTTCATCTTTCATTCAGTGTCCGTTGACTGAAACTGGTGCAAATGTCACAGCAAGGTTTCGTCAATAAGTGGGGAACCCCCAAACAATACACACATTCCTCATGCAGATCGCTATTAGATAATTTACCACTGCAAGAAGAGCAGTGTTTAAAACCTGTAGTCCCTTTATTTTCAGACATAACAATAGAATAAACACAATACACTAAACTAGAAAAGAAAGTTAGAGAGAGCGAGTGAAGTACCAACACTGGTATTGGGTATACCACAAGGGTAGAGAGGGCAAATACCAACAATGGTATGGAAAAGAGATACCTATGGGTAGAGCTGAGTAAGTAATTAGAGGAAGATAATAATTTCACAAGAAATAACTCACAAACATTTATAAAAATTTGAAAAATATAACACTTATCTGGAGAGCTCGGTGAAACGCTGCTATATGGCTGCGCGGCAAACAAGATCTGAGGTAACTGAGTGAAGGGCATTGTGGGTTGCAGATTAGCTCGAGAGTTTTTGGTGCATGCAAGCTTGGTATAAGGCTGACTCGGTTCCGAGGGATCGGAACTGAACCCATCAGTGATGAATAGGAAGAAGATTAACAACTTCAGATTATATATTACTCATTTAGCATTTAACAGTCCATTCTCCTGCATCCTAATTAATGCAAAGTATAAGAAATAAAACAGGCCAGATTAATGTCTTCATTTCCTTACACAAGTCTGATTTAGTTGCTGTCACAGAATCATGGATTAAGGCTAACAATCCTTCCTTGCACCATCTTTCCACTGTTACAACTGTTTTTTTGAGCATGGACCAGGCTTATGAAGAGGAGGGGTGGAACTCTCCTTCTAGTCAAATCATACTTAAACATCCAACTACTTACTCAAGGAAACATTAAGTCAGATAATTCTTCTAACTGGTGACTTACCTGTCTCATTACACCACAAACTAAATAACCTACTAAAAGAAAAAATTTCCTCCACAAATATCAAAAATTTCATAATACGTGGAGACTTCAATTTTAACCAGCCCAGTCCCATTTCCAATGACCTGAATACTCTTCTGATACAGTTCAGCCTCACCCAGCTCATATTTCAGTTTACTAGACCCAACCTCAACAAATCTCACCACTTCTTCCTAGATCTCATTCATATATTAGTATGTACCTAACCAGGCATATCCAACAACTGGGATGTCCACAGAGGTTCCTCACTAAAAGACTACAGGGTGTAAGTAATATGTCCTATGCAGACCACCTCAAGGCCCTATCCTTGTATTCTGCCTCCTACAGGCTTTTGAGGTGAGATCTATGCCTGGCGTACAGGGCATTGTCAGACCCCACTCTGATGGACCTCCTGCATATCCACAAAACAATCAGTAGCAGAGTTACCAGATCTAAAGACTTAAACCTTGCCTGTAATATAAATAGGACCTGCTGGAGACAGAGGTATATAACCCAGAGACTATCCGGTCTATGGAATAGGCCCCCCATCCATGTGAAGCAGAGTTCCTCCTTAACCCAGTTCAAGTACAACTTGGACAATTGGATGGGAAACCAGAAATTCATCCTTGGTTTAGCACCTATGTCTCTAGTGCAAACAAGTAACCTGTACATGGTTCTTCTCCCTGGCCCATGATTACACTTTTCAAGGGTATCAGAACTTGTTAGAGATTTGGGATGCAAAATGGTCCTTGCGGTCATTAGCCTAGTAAACACCTATGAACCTATTATTCCATCTTTCGGTAACCACTGCTTAAATAGTTTTCATATCCATCATGTGTACATAAATATTTACCCAAGCATAGCTTTCTTTAACAGGTCACAGCAGGACATAAACAAACTTAAATCTGCTTTCTCCTTAAAGGAATAGTGAACAATTCAGAATTCATCTGATCCTAACACTGCTGCAATGACTGACCTGCCAAAGACTATTAAAAACAATACCCAATATCTGGTTAACCTACAAGCTTAAAGCTCTTCTACAACTCAGAGAAAAGGCATGGCACTCTTGGGAAAACACTTTCCACTACCACAGAAAAACACGAAAGTCAGCTATGCAACCTTGCCAAGTAATTAATACAGTGTTATTAAAGTCACCTGAGGAAATCATATCAATCCTCACTAATAAAATTACCAAAAACTTCTGGAAAGAGGTCAACCATCTTACAGGATGGAATAACCTTCCATTCATCAATTTCATATCCTCTCAAATTTCTCATTTTAGAAACCTTCCCATCCCTTTATTTAACCAATTTCAAAGTTTCTCTGCCACGCTCACCTCCATACATCCCTTAATTTTACTTCAGAACTCTCACATCAAAATACATCCACCCTCTGCTCAAAAATATTACTTTTTTTCTCAAAATACTTTTCAGTTCTTTTGAATAAGACAAAAAACAATGAATTAAGCTGAGCAAAAATAAAGGAAAACAAACTAGATACAGTGGATATAAAAAGTGTACACACCCCTATTAAAATGTTAGGTTTTTGTGCTATAAAAATGAAACCACAATAAATAATTTCAAAAATGTCCCCCCTTTAATGTGACCTATAACCTGTAAAATTCAATTGAAAAACAAACAAATCTGCTAGAGGAAAAAAATAAAAAAAATAAGAAATGTACAATAAGCTGGTTGCATATGTCACACCCTTAAAGTAATACTTTGTTGAAGCACCTTTTGATTTAATTACAGCATTCACTCTTCTTGGGTAGGAGTCTATCAGCATGGCACATCTTGACTTGGCAATATTTGCCAACTCTTCCTTGCAAAAGCTCTCCAAATCTCTCAGAGGGCATCTTTTATGTACAGCCCTCTTCAGGTCACCCCACAGATTTTCTGTTGGATTTAGGTCTGGGCTCCGACTGGGCCATTCCAAAACTTTAATGTTCTTCTGGTGAAGCCATTCTTTTGCTGATTTGGATGTATGCTTGGGGTCATTGTCGTGTTGAAAGGTGAAATTCCTCTTTCTACCAGATGCGTGAAGGTTTTGGGCCAAAAGTGACTGGTATATGGAACTGTTCATAATTCCCTCCACCTTGACTAAAGCCCCAGTTCTAGCTGAAGAAAGGCAGCCCCAAAGCATGACACTGCCACGCTTCACTGTGGGGATGGTGTTCTTTTAGTGATGTGAAGTGTTGTTTTTGCGCCAAACGTACCTTTTGGAATTGTGGCCAAAAAGTTCAACCATTGTCTCATTAGACCATAACACATTTTCCCACATGCTTTTGAGAGACTTGATGTATTGTTTTGCAAATTTTAGCCAGGCCTGGATGTTTTTCTTTGTAAGAAAAGACTTCCATCTTGCATCCTTACCCCACAGGACAGACATATGGAGAATACAGGAGATTGTCACATGTAGTACACAACCAGTGCTTGTCAGAAATTCCTGCATCTCCTTCAGTGTTGCTGTAGGTCTCCTGGCAGACTCCCTGACCAGTTTTCGTCTTGTACTTTCATCAATTTTCGAGGGACGTCCAATTCTTTGCAACGTCACTGTTGTCCCATATTTTCTCCACTTTTTGATGACTGTCTTCACTGTGTTCCATGGTATATCCAATGCTGTGGAAATGTTTTTGTACCCTTCTCCTGACTGATACCTTTCAACAATAAGAGCCTTTAATGCTTTGTAAGCTCTCTGCGAACCATGGCTTTTGCTGTTGCAGGCAACTGAGTAAATGTCAGGAAAATCCTACTAGGGCAGCTGAACTTTATTTGGGGTTAATCAGAGTCTTTTTAATTGACGGTAGGTGTGTACCCAAGAAGACTGAATGTTGTAATTAAAGCAAAAGGTGCAGCAAAAAAGTACTGGTTTAAGGGTGTGCACACTTATGCAACCAGCGTATTGTACATTTTTAAATTTTTTATATTTTCCCCTAACAGATGTTTGTTTTTCAGTTTAATTGTAGAGGGTGTAGGTGTAGGTCACATAAAAGGTGGGAAAAGTTTTGAAATGATTTATTGTGGTCTCATTTTTTTATATCCACTGTAAAAACAAATCTGTCCAAACAATACACACTCAGTATGCAATTTAAATCTAACAATAAAGGAAGCTCTCTTCAAAAATTTACATTAAAAAAAAAAGTTTCATGAGTTGAGTGAACATTGATGTGCAGATTTCTGTTTGAAACTAATGTAACGGCTATGTAATACCTAGACAATGTTGAAATAAATTCCAGTCATGTTGGAGTGGCTAATGAACACCATTTTTTTGTTGCACAGAACTTAAAGCAAAAATAATTCATGATTTTAAATTTAGTGGTTCTATTTCTTCTTGTGGCAGATGTAACAAAGGCAATTGCCAAGAAATAGGCTTTAGCTTTGGGAAATTGCTGAGTACATGCTACAGTACTGTAATCCACAATTGTTTAGCAAGTTTGTATTTACATAATATATGTGAAAAATCAGCTTTGGGTATGTGACAAAGAGCGGGCATCTGATAATGAACTGTTAAATATGGCTGTGTGTGCAGGAGTGAAATTAGCATCATTAAATATCATAAATTGGGTGGAATAAAATATTTTAAAGGGAATATATTTTAAACTAAAGGAAATCATCTGTTTAAGAATTGAGTGGACACCGAAAAAGGATTGTGTATAGACCAGGATTTTGCAAATAATTATGTATTGTAAAATTTTATCTTTATACAGACTTTGTAGATTGATGATATGGGCTTTGGAGCTTGAAATGTGCAAATTATTTTTGGGAATAGGTCTACATTTGAGAGGCCATCCTTTCTGTAGTTGGCAAAAGACTTTAAAATATTATAAATTAATGTTACACAGATACATATCATTTTGGTAAATTTAAATTATAAATTTTCACCAGGGAATTTGGCTTCACTCCTATAAATTCCCAGACTGAATAACTTTGAAGTAAAGGAATGGATGTGACGTCACTCACTGGTTGTTGATCAAAATATTAGGATTGTTATGCATAAGTTAAACTAAAAAGTGACCACATCCAAGTTTAACATTTTCCTTAATTTTTTTAAGTGTTCTATATGTTGTTTGATCAACATATTTATTGTCTTTTGTTTCAAGAAAAGAGACTAACTTTGAATAACAAGTATTTTAATACACTTGTGCCAAATGTGTATCCAGGTAGGACTCCATGTGCACAGTAGGGTCAAAGTGTAAGAGTTTAAAGAGCCTGCAAGAACTTACAATTAGATAACGCATACAAAAATATGGAAAGACCTATATCCCCCATTGCTATTTTGGATGAATTAGTTTAGAATATGAATTTGTAATAGTTTTTGGATGGGAAATACATTTTGAGAGACTGATACTTTTAAAAATGTGGAATCATGTGAATAATGGAATTAAAATGAAATAGTCTAGGAAAGAAGTTAATTTTGATAATCGAGTAGTTGGGTAGAAAGTCTGCAATCTTTGTATATCAAGGATAATATACAGCCAAGTTTTGTATACACTCCGACAGAAATTAGTATGAGATGAAAAAGCTGATCCCCAAACATTTTATGGACTGTGAAAAGAATAGTCTTCAAGTTTTATTGAGTCCATGGAGTGGAAAGAGGCAAGATATGTGTATATTTATGACTATAATTGATGTACATAGTGAAGTCTTTACTGGTGTTTAGTATTCCGGGTGCATCTCTGTTTGGGCAAGTGAGAGAAATGTTGAAATCTGCAAAAGTGGTTAAGAAAATTTTAAAATTTGGAGGAGTTGGGACTATATAGATAGATTTCAGAAACAGAGTTAAAAATAAAACTTTAATGTAAATATTGAAAAGGTAGGCAGAGGGGGACAACCTTGCCAGTCTCCATTTTTAAATAAAGTTGGCTGGACATTGCATGAGGCTATTAAAAAAAATAAGATATTGATTCTATCAAAGGCCTTGTATGTGTTGATCTTGAATGCATATATGTCACAATTATAGTTCAAATTAAAAGTTGTAAAGATTTAAAAATAGGTGTTTGACCAGACGTTTGTCTACCAGTTAAAAAAACAGAGTGAAAACAAGAAATTATATAAGATCTTACCTGTTTCAGTGTATCTGCAAAAATTCTTGCATAAATTATGTCCAAGTTGATTAATGCAATGGCTGTGTTACTAGAAATCTTCCATTCATCTGACAAATTAAGTTTAAGAAATTTATCTTGGATCACAGGGATGCTTTTGGCAAATTTTAGGAGGTTTTGTCAATTGTGGAAATTCTGTTTTGCATGCCACGATTCAGATTTACGAGGACTCAACCTTTCTTGGAAAATCATTAGTGTGTGATTAATGCTTATGAGTTGAGCAGAGATATTTTCAATACCCGTTTGAAGTGGTTGCATGGCTGACAACTTCTAAAGTGAAGGATTGATCAAATTTATTGCCCCTGTGACACTTGCTCGATCTGTCTTTCTCGTGAGTGATCAGTGATTAAAGTTTAGTTTTGATACTTGAGGCTTCCATTTGATCACCTTCTTGAAATATTTTGGAGAGATTTGTATGTCTAATGTTTGATTATCTTAAGTAGTACAGTTAGTTGCTTCGATAAGCAATCTAAATTAATTTGCAGATAATCCAAAGAGCCACAGAGTGAAAAGCACCCCCCCCCAGGATGAACACTTTCATGAGAAACTAGAGAGAAAATTGGCACTGCTCAATGATGGCTATTCAACCCAAAATAATGAATGACCAACATCTAAAAAGTTATTTGTTAACTGCAGTCTGACAGTGTGACAGAAATGTTAACTGGCTGGAGGATGCCTTATGACTATTAGACAGTGGTTGGAGCTTCAGCTGTTTCAGCACTCGCACCTCAGTGACCATTTTGAATTCCAGATTGGATCTGATAGCTTTCCTGATGCCCCTTGTACACACAACAGTCATCCATGGTTTACTATTGTACAAACTACATAATAACTCCATTGAAACATCTACAACCTGTGTATTACATTTAGTATTATATCCAATATCTGTTATAATGCTGTAAAAAACTCTTCTTAAGGAACCCAATCCCTTCAATCCCTCAGCCTTAAAGCCAATATCTATTCACCATAACACAGGAAATATTCTAGAAAAGCAACTCTGCTTTCAACTCACTTACTACATCAACTAATATCACCTTCTCTCTTAAAAGCAACATGGCTTTTAGTCTGACTACAGAACAGCCACAGCTGTCTGGACACTCAATGACAACATTCTTTTTGGAAAGGCAAAAGGCCTAATTACAGAAGCCATTTTTATTGACCTCACCAGGGCCTTTGATCTTGTTCATCACTCAATTCTCCGAGACCATCTCATTGAAATAGGCATTAGTGATAACACACTGACCTGGTTCGCAAACTGTTTTACCACCGCTTTTTAGTGAATTTTAACTTATCAACCTCTCCATCAGTCCCCAAGGATCTATTCTGGCACATATGTTCTCTTCTATCTGTATTAACAAACTCCTTTTTGACTCACCCCATCTGTCTGTCATGCTTTATGCTGATGGCATGGTCTTATTCTACTCCAACCACTATATCTCTTCTCATGAACTGGAACTTCAGGATGATCTTCATGCCTTTATCAATGGGTCATTGAAAAACAATTACTGTTCAATTCCTCTAAAGCAAAAACAATACTTTTTGGCAGTAGACAAAAGTTCACTTCTATCTACAGACCTCTAAAAATCCTCTCTCATCTGAGTAACGCTATAGAAAAGGTCACTTTATTCAAATAGATAGGGATTTGGTTGGACTCCTTCCTAAATTTCCACTTAGACACTGCACACAGAAAATTAACTCTGTCCTATTCTAGGCTAATAAGTTCTCCCCTTTTCAATCCAGAACATGTAAGAATACCATAAGTAAATGTACGTTACTGGTTCTGTAAGAATATGATCTTTCTCTGAATACTGCAGCCTATAAAAGAAATATATCCATCATTCAATCCACCTCAAATGCCATATGCAGATTCATCACTATCTTCCCAAGAAGTGAGCCCCACTACAAAACCTTAAGTCATGTGTCGGTGATTCTTTTATTAGGGAAAGACTGGCATAATGATCAAGCTGTTAACCTCACAAAGGGTACAGGGTTTGATCCTCACCTGGTATGTATGTTTAGGCTTAAAATTCCCCTGTGGTAATTAGTGTAAGATGAACCTTTGAACATTAAATCTTTGTTTTAGGGACTGGCATAATGGTGAAGGCGTTTATCTCACAATCACAAGCTACAGAGTTTGATGCTCATCTTTAAAGGGAAATTGCCTAGGCTTAAAATGGTCTGCAAGGGCAGCTAGCCTGGTACTTACCTGTGAACCTATAATTAGCTAACAATGAAACAATGTGATAAGTTTAAATAGTTGAAAGGTGAATAGAAAATTATCAAGAATGAGACCTTACCCCACTATCCTCCAGACTATTTAGAGATGCACCAACATAAAACCTTAGAAATCTTAACCACTTGGGTCCTCTTCCCCAAACTGGGCTTCACTGCGGAGACCATGCTTTCTCAGTCCTTGGTCTGAAACTGTGAGAATCTCTGCCTCTCTCTCCTCTCCTTTTCTTAAAGATCATTCCTCTTACCTCATTTTCTGATCAGAAATAAAAGCACATTACAAGACACTGAGAAAATGTAACTGCTCTCTCTCTCTGATCACAAACTCCTCCTGCCCTTCTTCCCTCTACATATATTGCTCTAACTCTACTTTTCACTGTGATTCTTTCAGTATGCTAACTCTGACATCCACTCAGTATATAACACATCTATATATTGTGTTTTGCCAGTCTCTCTGTATATAATCTCATGTATTTAGTGCCTTTATGTCCTCAAGCCAAATCTGATATTCACTTTGAAAATAATATATGGTATATATATTATTTTGTCATTCAGTCTGAATATGTTATGTATCTGTTGTGCTTATCCCAGGCTGATACTGAAATAGGTCCAATGCAATCAATGCTCTACCCTGGTTAAATTCAAAACAAAATGACTCCTGCAGCAGGCAGAGAAGAGTTTTTGGTCTCCTACTCAAACCAGCTTGACAATGAGCTTTAACAGATGCCATCTTGTGAAATGCCAGTGAAAAGGTGAAGGAAGCAAGTGCAAGTCAGAATATAAGAGGGTGTGAACCATATTAAAATGTGCGGAGATGGATTTGCTGCCAACAATCCATGGATAGTGTGAACAAATTAAAATGAATTAGTAAAAGACTTGGAAAGGAATAGAAAATCACCATGTCTGGTAGAATTTACTAACAGAAGCAGATAATTTGCCTGCATGGAAAGGCATTTTTTTTACAATATTAAAAATAAGACTAGGAAATGTAAGGTGCCAGTTCTTATAGCTGTGTTCATGTATGTTGTTACTTTTTGACCTTTATATGGGTTACAGAAAACTAGGGAAGCAGAACTGAATGAATTGCCATGGATAATTAATATACTAAATATAAAATTAATGGCAGCCAATAGTAAGTCTAGAACATTAAAATAACACACAATGTACTTCTGCGGTAACTAGTACTAAACTTTCTCAGTGTGGGAGTTGTGTGTGAGTCAGGTTTAATAGTGGCCATAAATTAATGCTTTCATGCTGCATCATCAGGGATCAAGACATCATTCAGACAACGTCCCAGCTGAAGATTACCACATCCTAATGATTGTTCTTGGGACATATGAAACTTCTGTTTGGGAAAGGACAACCAAGGCAGGCAGACAGCAAAGGCATGGAATCAAGCAGTAGCCGACATCAGTACTGTTGGGGGAAGGAGCCACACACTGGCACAGGATAAGGAAACAGAAAATGACCTAATAGGACATACATGGACAAAAGCTGTGCAGAATGCAATTGCCACAGTAGCACTGGTGGAGGTCTTCCACTACAGTACTTTTAGACCACTGCAGCAGCCACAGTGTGCCACACAAGAAAGTTAGCATATAGGTTATGGCAATATTCCATGCTGGTATATATTGTCCAGGATAGCTGTGTATGTATAACCCATTACATCTTTCATCGCCAGGTACTTCATCTATGTCAGGTTTGCATGAATGCTGCCACTGTATGCATGGTAAGCATCTGTATCATCTGTTTATACATCATTTTTGGTGGTTAGAGATCCGAACATGTCATAACTTGTTCTGTCACAGGCTCAGCACCAGAACCAAACACATACATTGTACCACCACAACAGACTGAATGTGAGAGCACAGTGGCTGTTGACAATAATGCCATGACTCTCATATTCATGACAAGGCATGCGACCCAGCAGCAAACAGGTCATGACACTGTCCAGGTTCAAATCACTGCCACAGAATCAGGTGGAGATACTTGTACACACGAGGAATCTTACCAACACATGGGAATATTGGAAGGCCAGGGACAATGACATGATAATCCTTCATGTGCACTATAGTGGCACACACACAGCATTCAAGTACACCTCTACCTGCAGACTAGTAAGGATTTACTTGGCTCAAATAGGAAATGCATCAGGATGCGGTTAGGAGAGTGCCCAAACATGTGAGGGCTGCGTAGGTCACACAAAGTGATTCCCAAGGTAATACTACTACTACTATAGATGACATAACACAAACGAAGGTAGGCAGGATTCCTCAACCTTCCACAAGATGTGGTAGAATCTCACACACGAGGTCTTGATATTGCAACATTGTCAGATCTGTGTCAAGTTGTCTTGAAGCCAGCAAATCACAGCACTGTAGAAACTCACCATCAAGCCCTCATGCCTGCACTTGCTTATGATCACTAGGACCACCACCTCCACTGTAATTAGGGGACATTGTGTATGACAGCTACCTCCACTGTAATTAGGGGACATTGTGTATGACAGCTACCTCCACTGTAATTAGGGGACATTGTGTATGACAGCTTAGGTGTATAATTGCATCTTGTATCTGGACTGACCACAAAGTAGATAAAAGATGCAAATTCGCCTTTCAAAAAGTATGTGCACATGACGCAGAGGCACAAGAAAAAGCAACAATGAAGTGCAAATAAGCAAAAGACATCAATTAATAAGTTTGTCACAAAAAAATTAAGGCATTCCTTGTTTAAATCTCATTACTATCTCATTTAAAAAGTTTTTCATTAGTCGACTAAACTGGCTGCACATAAGCTCAGACTACCTCTATGAATTTAGGTGCAGCTTATGTAAATTCTCACTAGGCCATAACGCATAAGAGCAGCGGCTATAAATACCACAGTTAGTTGTTTTACAGTTCTCAGTTAATTTCTGACATGTGACACTACTTGCTCCCTTCCTTTCCTTTGCCCCTTTATGTTTTTGTGGTAACACCAACTGTTATTAGTTTAGCTTACTTATTTCATGAATATTTTCTGATAGTCCCATTTATTCTGTTCATATGTTTTATCAGTTGTTCAACATTTTGGGTATAATTCATTTTCTGTTGTCTATTTCTTTCATTTATATGTCTGTCAATCTCTATTAAATCAAGCAGGTCATCCCTTAGATCACTCTCATCTAGACTGAGAACCTCCTCGTTGCTACATCTTGCCTGCTGTTTCCTTTGCTGTCCAATTCTAATTGGGCTTTCATGCAAATTTCCTACGGAAGATTCCAGAACATCAACTTGTGACATATCTACTTCAAGCATCTTGCTCAGTCTGCTGCTCCTCCTTCTGGTGGCTCTTTGGCTTATCATGCTGCAATATTGCTTGTGTCGAAGCTTCCTAACTAAATCTTTCACTTCACACTGGCTTGTTGCATAATGGTAACAATACATAATCTCTTCCTTATCATCAGCAGTCCACTTTATTTTCTCTATGCATCTTACTTGGCCTATCAGCCTTTATTTATTTATTTTTGTGGGCAACAGGTTTGTTCTAACACAGGGGGCCAATCTTACCTAAGCCTGGCATAGCCCTGTGGTGGGAATGTTTCCATGTTCTAAGGTTTCTCCACTGACTATTTCTAGTCTTATTACCAGTGTGTACATGAGAAGTGGATTTTTTTTTTATTATGGGACCTATGTACTCAGCCTTCTTTTTTAAACTACCATTCTCCTGGTGATATAAAATGCAGTCTATATATTAGTGCTGTTTTGGAGAGATTTTATAAAAACAAGGCCCGCCACGTGAAGGTACTCACCATGACTTGAGATGTATTCAGTCCCAGCAGTATTACTCTCTTTCCCTTGCTGATTACATCTCTCCATTCATACCTCCTATCACAGGTCAATCTTCTTGATGCTTCAGTTTTCCTGCTATACATTTTGTTTCCCACATTATCAAATTCAAATGCCATTCTTACATCATCTGAAAAAGTTTTAAGTATTTGCAATTGCTCTTTCAGTTGTCCATATGATAGCTTTTTAAATCACCCACAAAACATAGGTGAGATATCATATGGTATTTATTTTAATTGATGAGTGAATGGATGTAAAGTTACTTCTGAAATTAGGGATGATTTTATGATCAGGCAACAAGTAGTCAATACTTTGCTTCCTGATGCAAGAATCTGATTGACAGAATGGGAATGCGTCTCAGTTGAAAAGATGGCTAAAATGGTAACCTCAACTTAGCAACTGTGACATAAAAGCAACAATAAAGGTTTACATAGCACTTACACAAGGGTTTAAGGAAACCTAAATAGGAAGTCTGAATCACTGCAGGATCCACAGAAATGGGGAAGCCTCTGGTCCCAGTAAATATCAAGATCTTGAGATTAGATTATGTCTGTAATATTATATAGTTGTGAATATACAGTTCAAATGTCCACAGTGACAGAGTGAGGAGCCAAAGTTGCATAAATGAGTAACAGAGGTAGCACCATGGTAGTTGTGGCTTGTTCTAAAATGGCATCTACTCCAGTTTATCACAACAAACTGTAAACTGTACCCTATATTGCCACAAGGTAAGGAAACTACTGCCAAGAGGGATACTGAATCAGAAAAAAATATTAACCCTGCAGGAGGATAATGGAATGGACAACATTTCCTGTGCCATTGGCAAGAATTCATTTGGAGTAGGGAGACAAACAGTATGGTGGTATCTGAAAATTCCTACATGTTAATAACACCACCTTTACAGCCCATCATATACATTACTTTAATCACAGCCTCTTCCCCTGAACTCTGGAAATGTTTTACCATTGCCATACTCAAAATTTCAGATCCTGCTTTATGACTAAATATATCCCTGAACCACACCACCAGTTCTCTGGATTTCTAGAAAAGGATGGGTTGATTCAATTAAAACAGGATATTGATCAGTGCAACTTTCTTTGTTCCAATCAATATGATTTTCATAAAAAAACACAGTATCTACACTCTGCTCATTAGCTGCACAGATAAAATCTACAAAACATATGCACTGGGCTACTTTGTAGGAAGCATCTGAAATAGAAACTCATTGTAAAACCTTCCGTTTGACGCAGATAAAATCTACAAAACACATGCACTGGGCCACTTTGTAGGAAGCATCTGAAAAAGAAACTCATTGTAAAACCTTCCGTTTGACGCAGATAAAATCTACAAAACACATGCACTGGGCCACTTTGTAGGAAGCATCTGAAATAGTAATGCCCTTTTCCCACCCCATCTCTACCTGTTGAAGATTTTACAACATTCACTACCTGAGATTTACTCTTCTTTTTTATTGATAACACCTCCAAAATACTGACAAATGTTTTTTGTGTCTAAGCCAGTGACTCAGCATTTCAACCCTCTAATCATTGTATGTCAACATCCCAAATTCTGTCTCTCTTTTTTTTTTTTGTTTACATAGACTACCCTCACTGATAGCAACATTAACTTTGTTTTACATAATTTAGCTAGGCACCCAGAAAAACATGTTGCTAAAATAACCCTGACACCAATCTTCTCCCTTATAGGCATTTCCACTGATAAAACCTTTCATTACAAATATATAGGTTTACAGCTTGATGCTACTTTATCTTTGAAAAAAGTATGTGCACGTCCTCCATCATCGATGGCCAAAAGAAACCAGGCTACTTCTAATAAGATCCAGCTTGCTGCTATGTGGCACTTTTCCAGTAAATTAATTGGACAAAAAACATTTTAATCTCCAAACTTACCTAAGTAAAGCCTATACATTCATCAGTAATGGCCTGAGTAAAATCATGACTAAAGAAAGAAATTTGATTTTATTCATCTTTGCTTTTTCTTGCAGCCTTTCAACACATGCTAACTAGCTAATAGTGCACTGTAATAACTGTGGAATAAATCAAATTAAGGGAATGGGTCACATATACTCTGAGGTGCATTTTAGAGCAATTTTCCAACATTTTGATCCAATAATGTTCTGAACATAGGTGTGAATAAGATATGAAATTCAGTCTTTTTTCTTTCAAGGAAGAAATAAGTTGTATCTGATAAAACAGAGGTTGACAAACTGAGAAGAAAAATGCTTGTGAGGATATATAAATCATATGTGGGAATACTGCTTGTTCCTCCTCCTCCTAAAAATCATTTTCACCTTCTGTGTATCCCCTAGTGTTAGGCTGCAGTGAAGGTAGAGATGACCACAATCATGTTTTGCAACATGCCTACTGACCTTGCCACACAGAAGACAGACACCTTCTAAATACCACTGATTTCACACAAGGTTGAAATTGAAAGAATGTAAACATATTTTAACCTGTTGCTGTCATACATATATAAACACCATGGCATCTCACCCATACCTGTTTGTGTTTGATACATGACTGAAAGTGAAAAAAAAATCATACTAATGTATTCCAACTTGCTGCTCCTAAACAGTACACTGCCCCTAAACAGCAACCTTTTGAGCAAACCTCTGAGGGTAGGGAGGAAAGTTAGAGAAATAATGACTACACCGCCCATAGCCATGATACAAATTATAGTGACACACTGTGTGCACACCTCAGGGATTTGAGTGTATTGAAAATTAAAATTGTAATGACCACACAGTCCCCAGCCCCCCATAAGCTACAATGACCTCTTAGCAGAGCTGATTTTAGACTAGTTGAGGTTCAGGGCAGAGACCACTACTAAGCCTGTGTCATACAGCATGGGGTATGGGGGCTGCTAGACACCCAGACATTCTGAAGACCTGGTTGTTCTGTGTCTTGTTTGTGAAAGATAATGAATTTTTTTACTGCTACCCAGCAAAATTATGTACATGCCAGGCAGTATATTATACATGGCCACATCAGAGGTCATATTTTTTACACACGCACACACTGACACCGCCCATAAAAGAAGCCACAGCTATCACAATATGCACTGATTTTTCAGACATGCAGAGTTCATTCTAACCTATGGGAAAATTGGAGGAATACCAATTCACCTACATCATGTCTTTGGGCTGGCATTTGGAGGAAACCAGTACACATGGACAAACACATATACAGGGAGGATAATGCAGTTTCAACTCAGAATAAGATAAAGCTAAGTGCATTGCATCACTGTGCCAGTGATAAGTTATTTAAAGTTACTTTCACACAACTACTATAAAGCCACTGAAGAAAATTACTTTTGTTCAATACTGATGCTTATGATGGAAACTCAGAGAAATTATGGCAAATTTGTTACTGTTAAATACAGTGCCCCCTCACACACACAAGCATAAGACATAGCAATAATAGTTTCAGACTGATTTCAGCACTCTTGCCATGCCACATCAGTGAACACTTTTACATCGATGAAGCAAAGGTAAGTCACTCTTATCCACAAATGGCCTCCATACTTATCAATTACATACTTTACTATGTACATCTCAGACATCCAATTATAAATTATAACCATCACAAATAGTCACACAAATGTGCATACTGGTATTGCAAAGCCAGATGAGTTACTGTTTAAACTGAGCAAATAAGTGTCAGTTACTTTCATCCACAGAAATCTCCAATCTTCACTATCAGTTATAGTCACTTCTTTGTGCACTTCAGACATCTGATCATGAGAAAAAAAATGATGGCCATGTAATGTATTTCAGCTTTGCGTCCTACAGACAGTAGCCATACATTAAAGTATTCCAAGTTGATGTACACAAATCACTTTAATCTTGGAAAGCCATAATAATGAGTAAACTACAGTTAATCATTAATTATATCTGATTTGTCTGTGTACTTATCAGATGACTGACTCTTATTAAAAATGAAAACAAAACCCTGTCATCTTCTTAGTGTGAGAATCAGGGGCAAAGTAAAAACATCACAGAAACAACTTCTTTCAGTTTTTCCCAGTTAGGGGTTGCCCCAGTGGAACAGTCTGTATAACAATTTGCAGTACAAAAGGCACACACATGCATACCTAGGGCCACTTTAGAGCATCCAATCCACCTACAGCATGTTTTTGGGATGTGGCAGGAAACCAGAGCACCTGGAGGAAACCCACGTGACTGTATGGAAGACATGCAGACTCTTCACGGAAGGCACAAACACATTGCAGAAACAAAGTCCCAAAATCAGTGGCAGATTTTAAATGCATCTCTTACATACTTAACTGAGGAGAAAGAACAGGAGGGTTGCACTGCATGCATTTTCAGAAGGAAATGAAGTCTGAAATGCAAATTTCTGACATTTTTGTCATTACTTAGTGACTGAATCCCTCTATCATACTTCTGAAGTGTCAAGAATTTCACAGAATATCCAGATATTTGCCTCATATTTTGGTCTGTCCTCACAAAGCTTGCAGTTTTCTTGCAAACCACTGTGGTTTGAAACCACTAAATAAAGACAAACGTTTGAGTTTCAGACTTTACATTCCTCAGAAAATGTATTCCAATGCCAACCTTATTTTCTGCAACTTTTTTAAGTTTGTAAGATTAATATTTAAAATATGTCCTTATTTTAAATTTTTGGCTTTGTTGAATTCTTGAACTGATAGTTTGAGTTATGCCCAATACAATTTAAGAGAACCAGTTTGTAAGATGAAAAAAAAAAGTAAATATGGAACAAATTCAACAAATTGCTCAGTTTAAACAGTCTCCAATCTGGCAGGTATTCCATCTGCCCTGCTGCAAATCCATTGACTGTTCATATCTGGTTGTCTGCCAGGATTAAAAAAAAAAGCTTTACTCATGCTGTAGCTGTCTTCTCACTCACAATGACCGTTTCTTACCATGTTATGTTACAAACTCCATGACCTGACCAGGTGCACACCACGTCACCCATACTGTGCCATCCCATCTGTTTAGGTAAATAAAAGTACCCCTAAATAGACATTATCCATGTCCAATATTGCCATGTAAGAACCATGATGTTATAACACTTTCATAGGTAGGTACTAGGCTATTGGCCCTAGGGCCTATATAAGCCTAGCCAAATGGTATTTTGGCTTTTGCCACCCAAGAAAATTATTTTCCTGTGCCCCTGTTGAGCAGAGCTCCCATCCAATCATCAAGATTTTTCTTGAAGAGTGCTAATGAGGAGCTTTGTTTGATATAGATAGTTTGTTCCAGAGTATGGGAAGTATCTGGGACAGGAATCTATCCCTCCAGCATGTTCTGTTTATTGTGGTGACATGGTTTAGGTCCCTAGAGCGTGTAGCTCGGAAGGATTGGGATTTCTTTAACTGGAGCATGTCCAGCAGCTCTGGGTTTGACATAGCTTTATATGTTAGGCAGAGATCGCCTCTGAGTAGGCAATATGTGACGGAGTAAAGCTGAAGTTTTTTGAGACGGTCTGCGTAGGGCATCTGTTTGAGGCCAGTAATCCTCTTTGTGAGGTATTTCTGCGGCATTTCCAGTTGTTGTAGATGTCTTGTGAGGTAAATACCAAAAGAGGCATTGTACTCTATAATGGGTCTAATGGGTGATGGGTAGAGGGGAACAATGACCTCTTTTTTCCTGGATGAGAAACCTTTTGTGATGAGGTGTGCCATGTAGAAGGATTTCCTGACTACTGTGGCAATGTGATTATCAAAGGAGACACTACTGTCCACCTCTGTCCCAAGGTCTCATCACACTTTTGGTGTTAAGTAGACTACCACCTATGTGGTAGTTCATAGGTACAGAGTTTTTACCAAAAGGGATGACAATGCACTTTTTGACAGTGAGCTTGAGGCCATGGCTTTGACACCAGGCATCTGTCTCAGTGAGGCCATTTTGTAGGATGCACACATCATTAGGAGTTTTGATTATGGTTCCTAGTTTGCAGTCATCTGCAAACATCTTTAGCCAAAGATCTTCTGTGTTAGCCTGGACTTCAGAAAAGTAGATACCAATCAGGAGAGAACCCAGGATTGAACCCTGTGGTACTCCACTTGTCATTGGTCTGAAGTTGGATTTGGAGTCTGCTACTTTCACAGTGTGGGTTCTGTCAGTAAGCCAGTTGGCAACCCATCTTGTGACATAGGGCTTTATACCTAGTTTAGTGTGTTTCTCTATAATTCCGGAGTGGGGGATGAAGTTGAAAGCCTTGGCGAGATCTAGATAGGCTGTGAGAGCCACCTTACCCTCATCTACAGCTTTGGTGACCACTTCAAAGAAGTCTATCAGGTTTAGGAGATTATCTGCCTTTTACAAACCTGAACTGTGTTAGGTCAAGAGTTTGGAGATTACCAATGTCATTGTTTATAAGTTTCATGATGATACGTTTCATAGCCTCGCAGACCAGGCTAATGGGGCGGTAATTCCCGGGGTCTGTGGTGGCTCCCCCTTTGTAGAGTAGGATAACCATTGCTGTGTGCCATTCAGTGTTCACAAAGCTTGAGGTGAGGCTATGATTGAACATGGTACTTAGGTGGGGGTGCCAGTTTGTTCTGTAGTTTGTGTAGAACGCAGCCTGGGATGTTGTCAGGTCCCATGGATGCTGCGTTCTTGGCTTTGGAGACTTTTTTTTTACCTGTGCAGCCATGATTACAGGAACTTTGCATTCTTCTGGTATAGAGATGGGCTCCTTTAGGGGATGAGAGGGGGGTAAAGTTAGCACTGAACCTGCCAGGATGTTGGCAATATCAGTTGGTTCTGTATATTTAGTGCCACTGAGGTGTAACTCAGAGCAGATCTGAGTGTTAGAAAAAAACACCTTCATGAAGAAAATCTCAATAAACATAAGATGCTACCATCAAAAACAGGAACAGGAACACCACTCCAAGGACAAGTCTTTTATTCATACAAAACGTTTTGGTACCTCGGCTTCTTGCCTTCTAATGGAACACTTCTAAACAACACCCTTGTCCTTAAATACATGCAGAACAGTCATGATTACTTCAATTAATCTATCAATGTTCCAATTAATTATTCAACCAATTAAACAAAATTATCATTTTTAAATACGTTCTAAATATTTCTTAAGAGAGACATATATCCATCATATATAATGCAAATCACACTTCATTATTTTTCATCTGAAAACATATACACAGACTAATTTCAAAAGCATCAAATTCTAATTTGTCACATAAGGCAACCTTACATAAAAAAAAAAAAATATATATATATATATATATATATATATATATATATATATATATATATATATATATATTATTTTATACAAAGTTCACATTTCACTCTATTAAATAGTGATATATATATATATATATATATATATATATATATATATATCAAATATAATGTTATAAACATCAAATTCTAATTACTAAATCAGGCAACCTTACATATTATATATAAAAAAATATATAAAATGGTTCTGATGCAAAAAGATCTGAGTGTTGCCATTGAGATTCTTGACATAGCTATAGAATGCTTTGTGGTTGTCTTTAGAATCACTGGCGATTTTGTTTTCGTAACTAGCTTTGGAGGATTTTATGAGGGCTGCCAGCATCTTACTGAGGCTGACAAGAGAGTTCCTCCAATCATGGGATTTTACCATTTCTTTCTTAGAGTTTGTTTATGGCAGGGGACCACCAGATTGGCTTCCTTTTTTTTGGAGGATAGCATCTTGGTTTTGTTAGGAATAGCATGATCCATGCACTCGTGTAAGTGCTTATAAAATGCATTTGTATAAGATCCAGCAGTCGTACCTCTACTTTCCGTCAGCATGGGTGTCGTGAAGTTTGCCACTTCTGTCTTAAGAAGCGTGAGGTTGGCTTTGGAGAAATTTTTTATGGTGGTTTCCCTAATGGGGGGTGGGGGTGGGATGTGGATATCTAGGGTGATTAGCTTGTGGTCACATCTGACCAATGAAGAATTGACCTCTGGGGTGTGCCCATTTGGTAATGACCAGGTCTAGGATAGCTGCCCCTGGTGGGGGTGTGGATAAGTTGATCCAAGGCGTTGGAATTTATGAATTCTAGAAAACATTGAGCACAAGAGTTGGTACATGAGTAATTTTCCCAGTTAATGGTGGAGTAGTTGAAATCACCCATTATTAGGGTGTTAGGTTTGTACCATAATATTTTCCAGTGAATCAAGAAATGAGGAGTAAGAATCCTGGGGCATAGTGGGGGATCTGTAGCAAGCTACAATTTGGATTGCGGTCTTGCCCAGAGTTAGCTGCACTTGGATAGTCTCTGATGCATTATGCTGAGCAACTAGCCTGGAGGTGTGGATATCCGTAATGAATATGGACATGCCTCCACCTTTAGAGTTTCAGTCCAGGTTAGGTGGCCGAAAGGTGTGGCATGAATTATAGCCTGGTAATGCAGTATTTTCAGTGTTACTACTTTGACTGTGTTTAGGACATTTTCTAGTTTGCCAAACCTAAGGCCCAACATGTATGCTTGGTTTCCTTAACTGGGAAATTCCATTGGGCAGAGCCTATTTTCACCACAGACTGAAGAAAAATAGTCCAACTGGATAACATGTCCATTTTCAGTAGTGATCCCAGGTTGTTGTATGGTTTTATTATTAGAGGTGAGGGGGTATTTTCAGGATGGTAAATGGGGCATAAGAGTAAGAGTAGAAGTAGTTGACCCTGGCAATTGCTATTCTAGCATAAGAAAGAGAGAGTAGTTGACCCTGGCAATTGCTATTCTAGCGCTCCAACACAAACAAAAAAATAGAAATTTAAATACATAGGCAGTTGCTTACATATTTGAGGCATATAAAATAAGCATTACACATTGCAAATAAAGTCACATGCTGCACAACAGTTAGTACACTGAAAAAACAAATGGCAACAGGTAATGGACAAGAGTCATACCCATCATAATGGATGCCATGAATATCATAAGTACAAGTCTTAAATCCTGCATCAGTGTTATCAATGTGATGAGTGGGACAGCATTGTTACAGAGCCAAAGTCTATACTGCTTTTATTAAAATATGTATGTGAAAAAGAGACTGGCCATAACAGCTTATGGTAGATGTACACTGCAGGCTTGGGTTGTGAACAACATCTGTCATACCTGAATATGCTTCAAACTGTCAGCTCCAGAATAAGGCTATAATCACTGGTTCCCCCATTGTTAACCTACATCATTCTCCACTCAGTGTCTTCCAGTGCCAGTCTCCCAACAGTAACCAAGACTAAGCCAAATAATTGCCAATTTACACAATAAGAATATTTCCCAGGAGGAGCAGCTCTCTTCATTGACTGTATCACTTGCCTAAATTCACAATATGTTGATACCAATTAGATGCTAACCTGATTCCAAGATCTCAGTTACTGGCTACTCTTTTAATGAAACATCCAACATTACATTTAGATAGCTGATGGTCAACAGTCTTCATCATCCCTCCAAAAAAAATGGACAGCAGTTACACCTATATTGTGAGGCTACCCTTCACTAGAAAAAATAAGACAAACCATAATTTATTCATTTATTTTTATTTTATTTTACATTTGTTGACCGGGCTGGTCGAACTAGATTTATGTCCATTTTCAGCAGAGGCCCGGGGAGAAAAGCTCCAAGTGAAATACAGTAAACATTGAGCATTAATCATTAAAAGCATTTAACATTAAGAAAAGTTACACATATAGTTCAGAGAAAAAAAACATATTTTGTACAGTGTCTGCAATAAGCAAAATAAGAGCACCATGGGGAAAATTTGAATTTAGTAGTAAGTTTTTGAAAAGATTTGAAGCAAGATAAGTGAGAGTTCTAGGAGCAGAATGCTAGCTAGTCAGGGTTAGAGCAGGGGCAGAGCCAGTGAGTTCAGAGGTGAGTTTTGAGTTGGGATTTGAAGCTGGGAAGAGTGAAGAGAGCAGTGAGCTTGGAAGGAAGGGAGTTCCAGGCTTTTCCAATTGTGTTGGAGAACAAGGAATCGCCTGCTAAGTTGTTGGATTTACAGGTAGATATTAGAAGTTTGTTAAAGGAATGCAGACTTTTGAGATTACAATAAGGGCTAATGAGAGTAGTGAGTATAGGGGTGCTGGTAGGTTTGTAGAGGATTTTATAGGCTAAAGAGAGCTGGTGAAATAAGATGAGATTTTGCAGTTCTAGCCATCCCAGTTGTTTTAAGTTTAGGTAGTGGTGAGTTCTAAAGGTAGAGCCAGAGGCAAATCTGGCAATACTGTTGTAGGCAACAGTTAGTTTGGAGAGGTTAGTTTTGGACAGATATGTATAGATGGGGGGGGCGTACAGTAGAGTAGAAATCAAATCGGTATGTGTTATGGAAGTTCTGGCTAGTGGTGTAAGAAATGGTTTAATTTTAATCAAGGAGCCAAGTTTTCTGTTGACTAGTTTTATTGTGCTGTTAATGTGAGAGTCAAAGCATAGGTTGTTGTCTATCTGTACTCTGAGGAGCTTGGTGAAGGAGTCAGGAGATATGTAGGTGCCATTACTAGAGAAGACAGAGAAGATGAGTGGAGAGGATTTTCAGGTGGGGGCAAAAAGTAATAGTTTAGTTTTCTTGGGGTTTAAGATCAGCCATCTGTTTAAGAACCATTTTTCAACATTTTGGAAAGTCTGTTGGGTGACAGAGTGCAATTCAGAGGGGGATGTGGCAGAACAAATCAAAGTGGAATCATCAGCATATTGTATACAATATAGCAATAGCAGAGGACAGACTGGTATGTAGATAATTGATGAAGACTGAGAACAGAAGGGGGCCCAGTATTGATCCTTGGGGGACTCCAAGGGTAATAGGTAGGAGGTTGGATAAGCTGTTTTAACAGCACACTGCCTGTTGTCTGTTAAGAAGATATGATTTGAACCATTTGATTGCACCAAAGTCAAGAGCAAAAGTTTTAAGTAAGTTTAATAGTATCTGGTGGTTGACCATATCAAAAGCTTTGGATAGGTCAATAAAGAGAGCAGAGGTTAGTATGTTATTGTTCCGGTTTTTGTTGATACAGTCAGTAAAGGAAAGAAGGGCTGAGGTGGTGCTGTGGTAAGGCCTGAAGCCATGTTGACAGTCAGCTAGTAGGTTGTGGTTTAACAGGTGTTTAAGTTGTTTTTGGATGCATTTCTCCATGATTTTAGCTAAGGGGGAGAGTAAGGCTATGGGACGGTAGTTTGAGAGTTCTGTAGAGGTCCCTCCTTTATGCAGGGGAATATGTGAAATTTTCCAAAGTGAAGGAATGCAGCCTTCAACAATGGTTCTGTTAATCAGAATAGAAATGGGATAGGCTAATGGATTGGCTGCAGTGTTTAGAAACTGAGCTGGTAAAAGGTCAGCAGAAGGCGAGGAGGTTTTAAGTTTGAGGAGAAGAGAACGAATAAGTGAAGTGGGTACAGGTTGCAGTTGAAAGGTGGGAATGGAAGTGTTATTAGAGGGGGACAGAGGAGATATTTGGGGCTAGTTGGTTAGCTAGAGACTGGACAGTTTCAGTGAAGAAGGTATTGAAGGCATCAGCAGTTTGTTTTGGGTTATTTTTAGAAGTGCATAGGTTGTGTGGGGTGTCATTCTGGCCAGGCTTTAGGAGAGAGTTTATGCCTTCCCAGAACTTTTGCGGATTATGTTGGTTGGCTTGTTGTAAATGGCAGTAGTAGTTTCTTTTATCCAGTAGTACAGCTTTTTTAGTGGAGTTTCTTATTTGTCTAAAGTTAAGTTGGTCAGAGGGATGTTTTGTGCTATGAAATTTGGTCCAGAGTTTATTTTTCAGGAGAATTTTATTCCTTGTATCTTTTGAGAGCCAAGGGGCAGGTTTTGATTTAATTCTAATAGATCTTAAGGGAGCGTGAGAACCTGGAATTGAAGTACGATACAGTTTCATCCAGTGGCAGTTGTTTAAGGGGAGACCAGTTGCATGCATTTAGTTCTGTAAGGAAGCTTTCAGGGTTAAAGTTTTTATTTGATCTGACCATCTTGTATTTGGTTAGGTTAGGGGAGGTAGTTTTATGTCTGATTAAATAAGTGAGGGCGTGGTCACTTAAATCATCGGGTAGTGTCCCTACTGTATAAGTCTGGGAATGACTATTTATTATAATCCAGTCCAATATGCTTTCTTTGTTGTTAATTTTGTTAGTTCTGGTTGGGGTTTGAATGGTTTGTGAAACGCCATGAAGATTTGGTCAAGGGGTAGTTTCTTTACTCACTAGTGGGAGTAGGGAGTACTGAGCTGCCTGTTTGTCCTCAGAGGAGTGGTTTAAGGCAGTAACTTGTAGTTTATTGGCCATTTTGGGTCATTTCCTGTCTTTTCCAGCCCCCTGCTATAAAGCGCGCTTTAGCGCGGAGTTGCCACTGTTGCACACTAGGGCAGCGCCAGTTAAGCAGGTTTAAACTATTCGGGCTACCTAAAGTCCACTCTTCAAATTTTCCCTTAAAACTACCTTCCTCGAACTATACTACTGATCTAATCAGCGTATCCTATAACTAAAAAGATCATCTCTACTTGACTCCAAGTAGACTATTCTCTATCTGTTAAACCTAGCACTTGCTCCTACAGTACTTATTACCTTGATATGGCACTCTTATAGATAGCACCCCAAAAAGGCAAACCCCATTTCTCGGTCACCCACGTCCCCCGGAATCTCTTTTAAAGTTTTTTTGTCTAGTCCTTCTAGCATGTCGAGGGATCAGTTGCTAGTGTCCTCTCCTGCTCAGCTGGTGAACCTGGGAATATTGAGGCAATGTTACAATTGCCTCATGTACACAGACAACCCTCTCCTCCTCCCACAAAACACAAATACATGCGAGAGATGCAACTATACGGCCAAACTGGAGGCTGAGCTCTCTCAACATAGGACTGGCAAGACCAGTCAGGAGGAAAAGGTTACCACACACACTATAGACCCAGTCTCACATAGTACCATCACAACCTCAAATCATACACATAAACACACAAAGACATACTCGGAGGCTCTGATCAAAGATCTACCAAAACAGCAGAGGCCACCAAAGCAGACACCCAAACAACCACCACCTCAGAACACAACACCTGCAACACATAGACCTCACAGTCAGAGTGTCAAACAGTCACAGCCCTTAAGGCCAAACACAATGCCAGACACACTAGTCATTGGTGACTCCATAGTCAGACACACTGATGTCCCGCTCACCAGACTGAGTAAGGAGAAGGTCACAGTAAGCTGCCTGTCGGGCGCTAGAATCCGCCACATAACGCAAGCACTCAGGTCTCTCAACAGCAGGTACAAATACGACTCAGTCATTGTACACGCTGGTGTAAATGACCTGAGACGTACCTCCTTGGACTACATGAAAAGAGACATTGAGGAGCTCTCTGATTATGTAGCCCAGGCAGGTATGACCCTGACCCTGAGCAGTATCCTACCTTCACCAAGAATGATGCCACAATACAGAGATAAGATGATCAGCTTTAACAATTGGCTTAAACTCTGGTGTCATTCAAAGGGGATCCAATGTCTGTCTGCCTGGGATGACATGCTGGACAAGCCACGCTGCTTCACAAGGGACGGCTTGCACCTGTCACCCCTGGGATTCCGGATATTGGCAAAGGCTCTTGCCACCCCATAGTGCCTTTTTAGGCAAGGCTCAAATTCTAAACCTACCACCCTAGAACACAAAAAAGGAAAAAAACTAAGGGTAATGCTGCTCAATGCCAGAAGTCTAAATCTCAAAATGCACGCACTCGAGGCCCTTCTCAGTATGGAGAACATCGATATATGTGCTGTGACAGAAACCTGGTTCAAGGCTCCTGAGAGCACCCCAGCACTATCAGGTTTTACCTCATATCATGCGTTCCGGCCCCAAAATCCGGAAAATACCAAGAAAGGAGGGGGGGTATCCATATTCATCAAGGACACCCACACCTCCAGACTGGTGGCAACGCACGATGCATCGGAAACCATCCAGGTGCAATTAACCATAGGCAAGACTGCTCTGCAAATTGTAGCATGTTACAGGCCACCCTCACAAACTCAGGAACCTCACATGGCCTTCCTGAAAACACTAGAGGGGATAAATGTATCACCAAACACCATCACACTAGGTGACTTCAATTACCCTAATATAGACTGGGTACACTACTCAAGCCCAAACACCCTAGCCCAAAAGTTCCTGGAATTCATAAACTCAAATGCCATGGAACAACTAGTCACCATCCCCACAAGAGGAGAAAACATACTTGATCTCATCATCATGAACATGGGAGCACAATGTTCAACACCGGAAGTATCCCCCTCACTGGTGAGATCAGATCACAAACTAATCTCGCTGGAGGTCCGCATCCCACCCCCACCTGAAATAAAAAAGACCACAGTAAAGAACTTCTCAAAAGCCGACTTCACACTTCTAAAGACTAGTGTGGTCTCCTTTAAGGCCCCCGAGCTAGCGGAAAACAGTACTCAAGCCGCTGAATCACTTACAAATGCCTTCTACCAGCACCTGCAGGACTGCATGGATAAGGCAATCCCAAGCAAAACAAACACTCTTTGTACCAAAGGCAAGTGTCCAGTCTGGTGGACCCCAGCCATAAACAAACTCTACAACAAAAGGAGGAAGCTACTACAAGATAGAGCAAAATCCTTAAAAGGTAAGACACCCTTGATCACTATAAGTAAAAAACTAAGAGCTCTCAAAATCATCCAAAGCAAATTTTGAGAGAAAAATAGCTAAAGACTCAAAAGACAATCATAAGGCCTTCTTTAGCTATGTTAGAAACCTGGGAGGAAACTCCCAGATATGTTCAGAACTAGTTCATAATGATGTGAAGATTACTGATCCTACAGACATTGCCAACATACTGGCTGACAGGTTCAGTGCAAACTTCTCCCCTCCCCCAAAAGGAGATATCTATACCAAGCGATTGCAGCCCCCAAACATCTCCAACGCCCAAGTGAGAACTGCTCTCTCCAAAGCAAAACACACAGCATCCATGGGACCTGATGGTGTCCCCGGCTGTGTGCTCCACGAACTCAACGAGGAATTAAACCCACAGCTAGGACAGCTGTTTAATCATAGTCTTACCTCTGGATACGTACCCAGGGAGTGGCGCACTGCAACTGTGGTCCCACTTCACAAAGGCGGTGCCTCCACCGACCCTGGAAATTACCGTCTCATTAGCTTGACAAGCCTTATCTGCAAAGCCATGGAGAGGATCATAATGGACCTCATAAATAAAGACATAGGGAATTTGCAGACTTTGGATCCATCCCAGTTTGGCTTTGTCAAAGGCAGATCATGCCTTCTAAACTTGGTTGACTTTTTCCAAAGCCATTGATGAGGGAAAGGCAGTCCATACAGCCTACCTCGATCTGGTGAAGGCCTTCGATACAATACCCCACTCGGGTATCATTGAAAAACTCATCAGCTTAAATGTTAACCCATACATCACAAGATGGGTTGCAAACTGGCTGAGTGACAGAACCCACAGGGTCAGAGTTGCTGGCGCCATGTCAGACTCAAAGCCTGTCACAAGTGGTGTACCACAGGGCTCAGTCCTGGGCCCACTCTTGTTTGGCATCTACTTTTCCGAAGTACAAGCAAAAACAGGAGGGTTATGGCTGACAAAGTTTGCAGATGACTGCAAACTGGGCCATAGTAGAAAACACATCTGACACAGATATCCTTCAGAAGGGTCTCACAGAAACGGATAACTGGTGCCAGAGCCATGGCCTAAAGTTAAATGCCAAAAAATGCATAGTCATACCCTTCGGGAAAAACAAGGTTACCCCTAGCTACCAAATAGGTGGCAATCCACTGAGCACAGAAGAAGTTATCAGGGACCTGGGGACCCAAGTTGATAGTAGTCTGTCATTCGACACCCATGTAGCCAAAGTAGTTAGGAAGACCTTCTACATTGCCCACCTTATCATGAAGGGATTCTCATCTAGATCAAGGGAGGTCATAGTCTCCTATACTCATCACTCATCAGACCAATGATAGAGTACAATGCCCCATTCGGAATGTATCTGACCCGACACTTGCAGCAGCTTGAGAGGCCACAAAAGTTCCTCACCAAAAGGATAAAGGGTCTCAAACATCTGTCCTATGCTGCCCGACTGAAAGAACTCCAACTCTATTCAGTCGCACCGCTTGCTCAGAGGTGACCTTTGCCTAACATACAAGGCCATGTCAAACCCAGATTTGATGAATATGCTTCACCTCAAAAATCTAGGTCCGTCAGAGCCACAAGGGCGGGAGACTTAAACCTTGACACGGCTATTAATAGGGCGTGCTGGAGGGATAGATTCATCACCCAAAGACTCCCTATGCTGTGGAACAAAATCCCGGTATATGTGAGGCAGAGCACCTCGCTGGCCTTGTTCAAGAGAAATCTTGACCAATGGATGGGAGATCGCAGATATACCCCAGGGATTACCTCAGTGTCACTGCTCGACAGAGGCACAGCAAAATAATGGGTATAGTTCCCCATACTAAAGGGGTGGCGTAAGCCACAAAACTATGGGCTAGGCTTGTAAATGCCCTCGGGCAGATAGCCTAGTATGAACCTATGAACCTAAGAGGGTGGGAGGGTCTGCAGAGTTACAGGTTTTCCAGTCTATATTGACATCACCTAGCACTATGGTTTCTTGTGGGAACTGAGTCGAAAGCCAGCTAAGGATCTCTTCTAAGGAACTAATATTATTTCCAGGGGGAAGATAGGTGCAGATTATATTGATGGCTTTGTGTGTATTAAGTTGCAACTTGGAGATAAGGATTTCGGCATTACTTATAGAGGGGGGTTGTTCATGTTTGATAGTAATTTGCATGCCTGTTTTGTAGGGAATAGCTATCCCTCCACCCTTTTTGGCTATACGGTCTAGTCTGAAGATATTGTAGCCAGGGGGTGTAATTTCATTGTCTGGGGTAGTAGGTTTGAGCCAGGTTTCTGATAGGCAAAGGATGTGGAAAGCATGTATGTCTAGTAGTGCATGGAGGTGAGCAATTTTATTATTAATGCTGTGGATGTTAAGGTGAGCTATGGAGACAGAGTTACAGGGTAAGTCATGGCTAGAAGGAGGGGAACATGGGGGTTTTTGAGTAGCATAGTTGTTAGGACCAGGGTTTGGATGAATGTCACCTGCTAGAAGGGAGAGAAGTGTTTTTATTAGGTCCGAGGGTTTGGTGAGGAACTGTAAGGATTTTTTGTTAACCTGATTGTAGTAGGAGATTGTGGAACTTTCTGTGAAACTTTGCATGAAGGTAGGATGGAGAAGAGATTATGTTAGAGAAAGGTTTGAAAGTGTTTTGGGAAGGTGAGCTCATGTGTTGACTGAGGGAGTGTGGATATTTCAGGCTAAGATGTTCATATGAGGTTAGGAGGTAGGGCAACAATAGGAGAGGAAAAGCAGAGAAAAGGAGTGTATATTTAAAATAAGAAGAGCTAAGTAGAGGAGGCATATTGCTAAGGAAGTTTGAGCAGGAGAAGAAGGGAAGTAGAATTGGAAATACAAACAGGAAGGAGGGAGAGGTTGTGTAAGTTGAATTAACACAGGTGAATAGGTTTTGGATGTAAAAAGAGGGGAGGGGTAAAGTGTGATTGGATAGGAAGTGAAGACAAAAAAAGGGGGAGGAGTAAAGTGTGACTGGAGAGGAAAGGAGGTGGGAGTGGTTAGGGAAGTATAAGTTTAGGAGTAGTGGGGGGCGGGTGAGAATGGGGGCAGGGTAGGGGAGTGGAGTGAGCCCGAAGGGCGAACGAAGCGGGTAGAGACAAGTAAGTGAAGAGATATCAACAAAACCAATCTGTGAGTAGCTGACCACAGTGTAACTTTCAGTTGATACAGGTAAGTAATGTGGGTAAGAGACAGTTGGTAGTGATAGTACTCGATACCAGAAGGCACGTGTGCAGTAAAGTAATTGAGTGGGATAAAAGAGGGCTGGAAGGGGTTCTAAGACTGGGCAGTAACAGTGTCCTTAAGATTCCTTGTAAGTTTAGGAACTAGATCGCTGTTTCAGTTTCAGTTCAATTCTAGGGAGAGCAGATAGGCAAAGTAGGAGCTGGCCTAGTGTAGAGTGCCATCTAGTGGGCAAAACTATATTTACAGCCAAGGACTGGAGAACAGGGATGTGGGTAAAAGGAAGGAAAGGCTTTATAGTCAGTTACAGGAGATAGTGCAAGGACAGGAAAGAGTATAACTATTAAGGGATAGAGTGGGGGTATGGCTGATGGGGCATTCTGGCAAGGCAGCGTGCTAGATAGAATGCACAGGTTACAAGGCAAATACAGTTTTTATCATTGGGTTAGGTTAGCGCTTACTTTCTTGCCTCCTTGGTAGCAGGGTTCGTAATCAGGATGGCAAGATAAAATTCTGTATAGATTAGCTGGTTTTAAAAGTTTGCAGGGGTCCTTTCACCAGGTAGTTAGACTCTCAAACTCTAGTGTAGGATAGTTGAGTTAAACTTTCTTGCCTCCTTGGTAGCAGGTTTCTTAATCAGGATGGCAAGATAAATTCTGTATAGATTAAATTGTTTTAAAAGTTTGCAGGGGTCCTTTGGCATTGGCTTTAATCTTTGGCAAATGAAAATTCTAAGGATCTGATTGCATATGTAGAAGACTGTTTCAGTTGCAGAAAGTAAGAAAATTATTTCATATGTGATAGATGACAGGAGAAATTCTAAACTGCAGCTGTTGATGACTGAAACTCCAGAATGTAAAGCCCAACAAGTCTAAAATCCAACTATCTTGATAAAGCTCTCTCTACCAGTCATATGATTCTCAAAGTTTAAACAGAAAAAAGCACATCAGCAGCTCTGAAGTGCACTGCTTGGTGATTAGAAAGTCCAAAAAGTCACAAACAACAAGAAATGAAAAAGGATAAAAGGATCTGATGTTATTTAGTCACCATTCCTCACATTAGGGCCTTGGATCCGAGCTGACATACTCAGAACACAGCTTAGCTCAAGCTCCTCCCCTCCCATAATGCTCGGCTGCCGTACACTCCCTCAGATCTCATTTGACACTCAGTCAAACAGATTGCTCAGCTCCTCTTTGTCTATTTTGTACGGTTTCTTAAATTATTGTTTTTATTTCTGAGTTGTAGAGTTAGTAGATAGTTATCCCTTCTTAGATATTCCCTCCTAGTCAATTTTTACCTTTTTCTTCTTGTCCCTTTCCTGGGGTTGTGTCTCAGCATAGTTACTGTGGTGTGTAAGTAGTTAGATTTAAGTTGTTCTCTGTGCTTCTTGAGTGTTTCGGACGGTCTTATCGTGTTTTGGAACTTTGGCTTGTTTTTTTTACTTTGGTGAGGTTGTTTCCTCATTCGGTTATGCCAGATAAACCTTTGGGCTTTAAAAGGTGCTCCTCTATTGGGTGTAAAATGCCCATTTCTGACTCACACGAGGAGTGCCTCTACTGTCTCGGCGGCAACCACTTCGAGGTAGAATGCAGCATTTGTGCCACTTTCAACCCGAGGGCTTTGGTTGACCATCACAAGCTCCTTATTAAAGGCTTGGTCAAAGGAGGCCCCTTGGTCACTAGTTGCCCAGCCAAGGCGGGCTCTTCCAGGGCTAGAAAGAAGCTTTCTGTGGAGGAGGCTCCGACCAAGCGTCCCAGGTTGTTGGATTCTAGGTCTTCGGATCCGGTTTCAGTAAGGGCAGATTCGGATCCAAGATCTTTGCGTCCCAGATCATCCAGGGAGTCTGCTCCTAGATCCAAGGGTTCGGACACAAAGCCCTCAGATCGGGTACCTTTGGTTTCCTCTCCCAGATCCAAGGATTTTGACTACAGACCTTTGGAACTGAGGGTGGGCACCATACCTATGGATCCGACCCTTTCGGAGAGATTCGAGAAGTGTTTTGAATCCTTTGCTGAGTTCAGTTCCAATTCGGTTGGATCAGAGAGTCATGCATGCGCAGATTATAGTGGAGGATCTCCCTTTGGATCCATTGTCTTCAAAGCAGGTTCTGTCTTCTCCGGATAGGTCTCATTCTAGGGAACACAAGAGATGACATTCGGGCTCCAGGCACGACTGTCCCAGCAGGTACTCCATATCCTACCAATCTTCCAGGCATGCCCTCCCTATGGATATGGGCAGGATGATGCGGGCCTGCCTGAAAGCTCAGATGGAGTTGGGGCTTCTGGCTTCCCCAGCCCACAGGTCGGGAATCCAATCTCCCACTCCCCCTTTGATCGCTCCTCATCTGACCAGTGGCTTGGATTCTCTGGGACCATTGAGCAGAGGCAAGGGGTGCTCTGGGGCCCAGTTTGGGCCTGCCCTGATGGGAATCGGTGATTGGTACTGTTTCTGTTCCCCTGGAAAAGACCATCCGGCCGGTCAGGCCTGTTGAGCTGGGGTCTATGGGGTTGGATTCGGGCCCAGGCTTTTCAGACCGGTTTCTTCCACTGGTGCCTTGGCCTTCGGCAGCTCTGGTCTGGTGCCGTTCGGTGGACTGGTGGGCCTGGGGGGTCCACCTTCTCTTCCGCTAGGGTTCTATCAGCACGAGAGGGGGGGGTGGAACCTCTTCTAGTCCTTCCACTTTCTGGGCTGCCAAAAGATCTCTCTCTGCTATCAGAGCTACCTCTCCCATGCACAGTCATCCTAACTAGCCACAGTATCTGAGTGGCTTGTATCATCCTGCTTCGGGTCAGCCTGTCCGACTTAGCCTCCAGGGGGATGCCCCCCCCCCACAGGAGCCCCCTCCTCTTCCCCGACACCCCCGGCGGAGGAATTTCACAGGAAGAGGACTTGTAAGAGGAGACATCTTGACTCCCCTATGGAATCCCTTACCGAGGATATGGATGTTGATGAGGGGCATGGGGCCCTGAGATCACCGCCAGACATCTCCTTTGAAGACATACTTGAGATCCTCAAGGCCAAAGGAGGTTGGTCTACCCAAATCCCATCCTCAGAGCAAGACGTATTTCTGGAGGCTTTCAGTATGGGCCCATCTACCTCCTGTGTGTCCCCCCTTGCTGATCCTCTCATTGATCTTGGGGCCAGCAGGGCTTGGAAGGAGCCAGATACCATGGAGCCAGTGCCTAAGAAAACGGACAAGTTTCTGAGCCCTCGATCAGCTAGAACCTTTTGGTCCAAAGCAGTCCCGGTTGATGCTATTGTGGTGGCCGCTGCCACCAAAAGGAATTGGCAGAGCAGAGTTCTTCTGTCCGTCTGCCCAATCGTGAATCAAGGGCTATGGACAGATTTGGAAAGCGGGTGTTCTTCTCAGCTGCTTTTAGCCTGCGAGCATTAAATTATCTTGCACATTTCAAATGCCTCCAGAGAGATTTGATAAAGGAACTATCTATTTCCTTCTGTGGATCCATGTCTGAGGAGGACTTCAAGGTAGTTTCTCCAAAGCTGTCAACCCTTCATTCAGTTGCAAATTCATCCATGAGGCTAATTTCCAATGCTGCCGAAGGGTCCTCACGAGCGGCGGGCTCTGGTATCACACTTAGGCGTCATGCCTGGCTCTGTTTGAGCGGGTTTGCAGAGGCCTTCAAGAAGTCTTTTATTAACACCCCCTTTGATGGTTCCACACTCTTTGGTCCCACTGTGAAAGTGACTTTGACCCACAGTGAACAGGAAGGGTAGACCTTATCAGCAGTTAGGTTCAGGTTTTCTGCCCCTGAGAGGCCTTTTCCAAGACCCAGAAGGGGAGCAAGAAAATGTGGTTCAGGAAGGCACAGTCCCCCTTTCAAGATGTTCAGGAGGATTCCTCTTCCAGGGGACAGGGAAGAGGTTTCAATGGCAGACGTCATCCCAGGGGTAGAGGAGGCCCACAGAACCAAGGTTCCAGGGAACCCTTCTCTGAGAAACCTTTGCAGTGCCCCTGAAGCACTGCCTGACTGTTCATCCATGAAGGCAGTCAGAGGGTCGGTTATCATTGCACCCAACAGCCTGGGCAAGTGTTAGAAATGATCAATGGGTGCTAGCAATTATAACTAGGGGTTATTGCATTCCCTTTTTGGAAATTCCCCCAAAATTCAGTTCTCTTCCAGACATGCCACCCAATCAGGAAGAGGCAGCCCAACAGGACATTTCTTCAGAAAAGAGCCATCCAAAAGGTCCCCACAGGACAGAGAGGATCCAGAACTTATTCCTGCTTCTTTTTAGTTCCAAAGAAAACAGGGGACCTATGTCTTATTTTGGATCTCAGTTGCATGAACCAGTTCATGCAAAAGCTGAAGTTTCAGATGGTCACTGTGCAGTCTATTATACCTCTCTTGCACAGCAACAACTAGCATATAAAAATGAATCAATGGTCCAGGAGGTTTCTCTGCTTTTGTTTGGGAGTCTATCATTGCAGTTCCGGGCCCTGCCCTTTGGTCTCACCTCAGCCCCCCGGGTGTTCAAATGCATGACGGTGGTAGCAGTTCATCTCCGGCTGCAGGGAATCCAAGTTTTCCCTATTTGGATGACTGCCTCCTGATGGCCCCTACAAGGCATCCACTTCTGGACAGCATTCACACTGTACTTTCCCTGTTCCATCTGCTGGGCAATAACAGTGAACATGGTGAAATCCTCTTTGATTCCAACCCAAAAGCTGGAGTTCATAGGCACTCTGTTGGATACCACCTCTCAGGTCGCAGCCTTACCTCTTTGATGGGTGTCGCTTATTCACAACCAAGTTTGGGCCTTGTTGGAGCTAACCTGTCCTCCGATCTCACTCATTCTCAGGGCTCTAGGATTGATGGCGGCTGCCATTTATTTGGTACTGATGGCTCGGTACCATATGAGAGTCATTCAGTGGACCCTTGCAGTTCAGTTGTCAACGTCCTTTCCCATTTGGCTCACCCCTGTGTGTCACAAGCATCTTTCATGGTGGATTTATTCACCGAATCTTCCAGCTGACAGGCCCTTTCACTCCTCCGACTCCTATGGCGACAGTCACCTCGGATGCTTCCCTCCTGGGGTGGGGATGGGGGCATTTCCAGGGACAGATGATCCAAGGGACATGGTCACCACCAGAGACCAAACTGCACATCAGTGTTCTGGAGAGGAGGGCAGTCCTTTTGTTATTGTAAGCCTTTCAAGACTGCCTCCCTTGTGGAACGATTGCAGTTGTATCAGACAACATGGCTATTGCATGTTATATAAACAAGCAAGGGGGCAAACGTTATCTGCTGTGTCCCAAAGCCATGTGGGTCTGGGAATGGGCGATGGCCATGGGGCACTTTCTCACTGCAATGCACATTCCCGGAGCATCCAATGTGTTGGTAGACAAATTGAGCAGGACTATATTGACTCCTCACGAGTGGTCCCTGAACCCAGTGGTGGTTCAACAGATCTTCCATCAGTGGGGATCTGTTTGCATCTCCTCTCAACCACAAATGCAGCAACTTCTTGCATTTATCCCCCCAGAGGGGGAATCCCTCAGGGACGAGCTCATCCACAATTGGCCTCCGGGTCTCATGTATGCCTTTCCTCAGTTACTTCTAATTCCCAGAGTACTTCAGGAAGCCAGATGCCTCAAGAGTCAACTGATCCTCATTGCCCCCTTTTGGCCTCGGCAGGTGTGGTTCCCCCTCCTACGTTCTCATTTGAGGAATCTACCCTGGGTGCTGGATCCAATTCTGGATCTGCTATCTCATCCTTCTCTCCTAACGCTCTCAAACCTTCAGACCCTACGTCTGATAGCGTGGTATGTCCACTTCCAGTGATATTGGCCAAGTACAGGCTAGCTTCAACCGTAAAGGAAATTATTCTTGCTTCCCAGAGGTCCTCTTCTAGGAAAGTTTATTCCAGTAAATGGATGAGGTTTTTGGTTTGGGTGAAGAATAGGAATTTAGGCCCCTTCTCTGCCCCTATTCCCAACATACTTCTCTTTTTGACCTGTCTCTTTAAGGAAGGGGCTACTTTTTCCACTATCAAGGTACAGTTGGCAGCGATTTTGAATTTTCACCTTGGTGGTAATTCTGCCTTTTCTGCGCGCCTCTGTAAGCACTTTTTAAAAGGGGGTTTTCTATTACGGCCTCCTGTAAAAAACCCTTCTCCCCATGGGATCTGACTTTGGTCCTGCAGGCTTTGACAAAACCATCCTTTGAACCAGCGGCTTCATGTGATATTAAATTTCTTTCCTGGAAGACTACCTTTTTAGTGGCAATAACTTCGGCAAAGAGAGTTTTGGAGTTCCAAGCTCTTACTATCAAGCTGCCCTACTTAGTTTTACACAAGGACAGGGTGTCTCTGACACCAGATCCATCCTTCATGCCTAAAGTGGCCTTACCAGCGAATCTCAATCAACATATTCATCTCCCAGTATTTTTTCCTATTCCAATAAAGGGGAATATATTCTGCACACATTGGACATTCATCGTCAACTTCGATTGTCTTTACATAGAACGTGAGAATTTAGGTGTTCAGACCAACTATTGTTGCTTTCTCTTTGAATAGAAAGGGCAGAGGTATTTTGAAAGTCACGGTGTCCCATTGGATTTCGCAATGTATTTCCTTCATTTATTCTTCAGAAGGTATATCCTTCGCTACACCAGTGAGGGCTCATTCTACCAGGGCAGTTTCTACTTCCACTGCCTTTGCAGATCATCAGTCTTTAGATGACATTAGTGCAGCAGCAATGTGGTCTTCTCCCCACACTTTCTTTTCCCACTATAAGTTGGATTTGGTTTCCAGAGGAAGGGCTTCATTTGGCTCCATGGTTCTTCGGCATGTCCTTCCTTGAGACCTCCCAGGATTTAGGCAGCTGGGGTCCCTGACCCTAACGTGAGGAATGGTGACTAGATAACATCAGATTTATAGTTATGTACTTACCACAACTTGGCATCTGTGTTATCTGTAGTCACCATTCATCACGATCCCACCCTCCAGCCCCCTTCCTGGAAGATTGGTTGGGATTTGGGGGTTCTGTTTTGCTTAAATACTTTTGTCTGTCTTCCTTCCTTATGCAAACTCGATATGAGGGAGTGTAGGGCAGCAGAGAATTATGGGAGTGGAGGAGCTTGAGCTAAGCTGTGTTCTGAGTATGCCGGCTCAGATCCGATATTGGATCCAAGACCCTAAACGTGATGAATGGTGACTACAGATAACACAGATGCCAAGTAATGGTACGTACATAACTATAATTCTAATGCAGTAAGCTGCAGAATGATTTATTCTATGATGGTACAACGTATCTTCTGAAAGAAGACGTGAATAAACAAACTTCACATAATTGATATAAAACAATTATCCATTCCACAATCTAATGAGATACTCTTTTACATTTTTAAATCCAAATCAACATGAATCACCAGACATTTCTCCCCTTCTAGATGACAGTTTTCTTGAGAAAGATCCCAAGAAACACAACTTGATAAGAAATGTATTTTACAGTTAGATCAGAGCCATAACTAGAAAGATGCAAAGGGAGTAGCTGCCCAGGGTGCAAGCTGTTGGAGGGCACATTGCAAATGATAATGGTACCCCTGGTGCAGGAGTCCAGTATGTTTTGCTTCCTTGCTATCCTTGTGGATTCATTAATGAATGCTGTTCTACATCTGTGGTCATGGCTGACAAATTAAAGGAGTTTGTGTGTGATGATTTATCTGTAGCAAGCTGTTTGTTATAGCCTCAGACTATATAAGAGCTTATTTTGTCTAACTATGAAAATCTTTTTTTTTTTTTTTTTTTTGAGTTGAGGATTGCCATTTTGTAGAACTGCACAGGGGGTGCCAGTTCCCTATCTTGGAAGGCCTTGTGTATTTTGTATTTTTACTATCAGAGTAACCCCCTTTTATCATTTCCAGCTGGTATGTTTTCAACTTGGGAGTTAGCTCTGCCCTTTTCATTGACTGTTGGGTTCCTGTATCCACATGGTGCTCCACGAGATGGGTTCACCCTGGCTTATCAGTGAACATGTCTCTAAACTTATAATACTGCTTGGATTTCCTGAATCTACATAGGGCATAAGCTGCTGACGTGACAACACTTCTTAATTTACTGAAGTGTCAAGTACTAATAACTCAGTATTATGGTAGGAGTTCTTGTTAACATGATAAACTTTGTTTCTGCCTCCTGCCTTTCAACTCTACCACCCAATCGCTTTCCTACCTTCCTTATAACAGTGAAATGCCCCCCCCCCCTTGTCGCTTGAAGCTTAAGTTGCCAAACAGGAATAAGCACCATTAGCTTTTGTACCACAATATATTCCCATGTTCTCGCTGTCCGCACATCAAATGTTTTGCTGCCATTCCGCCTAAGCCCAATGCTAGCTTCCTGCACTAGCAAAGCTTATTTCTGAAATCACCACAAACACTCCACAGCATTTGTTGGGATCACCTTCACCCTCCCACTCATCAAAATTTACTTTCAGAGGCCCCCAAACCCTATGATCATAAAGTAGCTGAAAATGCCTGTGGATTCTGGAGGCACCTCCGTGTATGCAAAGAGGGGACGGTACTTGTCCCACTCCTACTTAATCCAGTTTGTGAATATTTTCAGCAAGATTAGATTCACAATAAGTACTAGGCAGTCAGCCTACAGACCATTACAAGCAACAGAGCTAGACCTCGCCACTATTGTTTGTGGATGGGACAGGGTAGTTTTCAACTCCTTTACTCCACAGTGTTTCCACAGAGAGGGTCAACAGGTCTGACAAAGTTAGACCATTTGTCAGTCAGTATTTTTCACAGAAAATTTACCCTGCAGAAAATGTCTACAGCATTTGCCATCTTTTCTGCTTCAAAAGATAAAACTACTGTATTATGGTACCTAGAAGTATAATTTACAACCACCAATAAGTATTTATCTGTGGTGCTAGCAATACCTGGCCAATGAAAAATGTTTATAAGCCTCCTGTTTGTACACGTTATGCCTAGATGGACTGAAAAAGGAACGTCATTCGTTATGGTCATAACTTGTAGGCTTCTGGGACTACCAGCTGCTGCATTAAGTCTCCCTTCTACACCCCATCCAGGAGTCCATTTTCTGTATAATATCTCTTTATCCTAGTCATACCTCAATTTTCAGATTTTTGCCTCATATTTTTGGTCTATTCCTCATAAAATGTGTGGTTTTCTGGCAAATCACTGAGTGCTAAAGTCACTAAATAATGACATACATTTGAGTTTCAGACTTCATATACATCAGAAAATGCATGCTCAACACAAATCCTATTCTAGCAACTTTTCAGGTTTATAAAAGCAATATTTAAAATCTGTCCCTATTTTTAAGGTTTTGCACCCCCCCATATTATTTTAGGCTTTGTCCAGATTTTATGCACTAAGAGGCTGAGGGAGGTATGATCCTTGTATACAGACTCTCTCTTTCCCTTGAGAGTCCAAAGTCTCCTTAGTTACCTCCCCTAAAGTTTTGGAAGTGGGATCAGAGAGCTGAGCTTGTTGCAATCCCGCTTCTTAATCTTACTCAGTTCCCTTCCATTGGAAGTCTAGTATATTTTCACAACTGTCGCTCAGATTTAGGCTTACTGTTACCACATATACCCCCCCCCCCGAATTAGTCCCCTTCTGAAGGACCCCAGTACCTGCTGGCACTTGTAGCTCTGATTCAGGATTGCTGCTTAACCCATTTCTTGCCTTCAACTATCCACTTCACCAGCCTGTGTTGGAAGTGTGGGTGCTGAATGAGTTTCCCCCTTACACTTTCTCCATATGCTTGCCTCTATACCTGGTTGCATGTACACACATGGTATTCTGTCATCAAACTCATTTCCTATTAGGGCATCTGCTGGAATACTATCAAAAATATTTGTGTCCTTCCCCTTTTCCCAGTCCAAATGAAACCAGACCAATAACACCTCCAGAGATCTTCTGATGGTGCTAACTGGTATGGAGTGTACAGGCAAGTCATGGCTAGTCTAGTTATGTCTTACCTTAGCGTTCCATATGTGTTGTCGATCTTCACTAATCCTTGACTGTGGGCTCGGTTGCGAACCTAGGAACTGACTCAGCCGTTTACTTCAGCTAGTGCCTTCCAAACTCTTGAGCTAGGATCTACCCATAATGCTCCTCTCTAAATTACCTCAGATTGAGTTTGACTAAAATAGTGGCAGACAGATAGTAAATAACAAGAAAAGACCAAATCTTTGTCCCTATTATGAAGCCAGTCTAAGGAGTATTCAATCCACTAAGAGTCTCAGGGCGGGTGAAGGAGGGGGGGAATGTCAAGGATTAGTGAAGATCAACAACACAGTTGGAACATTATGGTAAGGCATAACTTCTTTATCTGATATTGTCAATCTTCACATAATCCTTGACTGTGGGAGTCTCTTCCTAGCTACCTATCGAACCGAAAGATGTATGTCCCCTAGAGACCTGGTCCAATTTGTAATGAGTGATAATGGTATGATGAGAAGGCTACGTGGCTGCTGCACAAATGCCATCCAAAGAAGCTCAAGCATGAAATACTGCAGAAGCTGCCACAGCTCTAGTTGAGTGGGCTTTCACCGGGCATGGAAGGTGAAGCCCCTTTGAATGATAGATAAATGTGATACAGTCTCTGAGCCATTTAGGTAGGGTAACCTTGGTAACTGGCTTACATAAGGAAAGTGAGGAAAAGGCAACAAATAATCGGTCAGATTACTTGAAATCCTTTTGTTCTGTGAAGATAAAAATGTAATTGTCTATGAACATCTAATAAATGTACACAATACTCTCCTTTATTGGAGAAATTAGGAAAAAAGACTGGTAGTTGCAATGTTTGATTGATACTGGATTTTGAAACTGCCTTTGGCAAGAAGGAAAGATTTGTCCTGAGGGAGACCCTGTCTTTGTGAAATATTATGTAGGGACTTTTGCAGGACAGGGCTTGAATTTCAGATACTCTTCTTGTGAATTTCAGACACTCTTCTTGCAGAAGTGATAGCTACTAAAAATAAAATTTTCCAAGTCAGAAACTTGAAGTCACATGTAGCTGATGGTTCAAAAGGGGAAAGAGTAAGAGGCTGCAGAACTGGGGGTAAATTCCATGGAGCGATGGTCTTAACATTAGGATTCCATTTAAAAAGGCTTTAGAAAGTTTATGTGACATAAGTGAAGAACCATCAAAACCAGTATGGAAATTAGATAGCGCGGCTAGATGGACCCTAATGGTAGATCCAATACTTTATGCACAGAGACTGTGAAAGCATTATTAAGAGCCCAGTTAGCAAATTTTTTCCCATTTACTCTGGTATAGTTTCCTAGTAGAGGGTTTGTGATGGGCCACAGTGATTTGACAGATGGGAGAGGAAAGGGAAGAATGCCAGGCAATCATGGGAATTGGAGAAGCCACACACTGAGCTTGAGATGTTGGAGATTCGGATGAACCATTCCTTCTGGATAACAGATCTGGAGCTGGGTCCAGAATTCAAGGTTTCAGAAGTAGGTGAAGCCAAATGAAGTGAAACCAAACTTGTCGAGACCAGAATGGGGCAATGAGGATTACTTTGTTCTTCAACCTCTTGGCTTTCTTTAGAAATTGAGATATCAGTGGAGTAGGGGGAAAGGCATACAGAAGACCGGGGGCCAATCATGGAGAAGAGCATCTCTCGGTGACTTCCTCGGAGGGGGGATCAGGGCAAACCGTTCAGAGGGGACGCAAAGAGATTGCAGCAAGGTTGACCCCAAAGAAGGAAGATCTTTTCCTTCACCACAGGATTGAGACACCACTCATGAGGCATCAAAATAATTCTGCTTAGCTTTTCCCCTATCACTTTCGAGCTCCCCGGAATATGAGTGGCCATGAGAAAGTGGTTGGAAGAAATCACCTAATGCCAAACTCTGAGGGCTTCTCGACAAAGTAGGTAAGATTTGATTTCTCCTTGTTTGTTGATGTACCAGACTACCAAGATGTTGTCTGTGTGGATTGCCACTGTTCCTAGGGGAAGGGCATCCTGAAATGCTTGCAACGCTAACAGCACCGCCCTCAACTCTAGAACATCAATGTGCAAATTGGCCTCCAGTGGGGACCAAGTGCCTTGGACTGTCTTTCTCAGGTAATGCCCCCACCCTATCTGGGAAGCATCCGTGGTCACTATGGTTTGGGGCTGTGGAAGATTGAAGGGATGGCCTGAAAGTATTTGGTTGGAATGGAGCCACAATGACAGGTCTTGTTTGCAATGATTGGTGATCAAGATGTGATGCGAGATTGGCTGATTCATTAAGGGAGGCCAGAAGGCACTGGAAAATTCACATGTGATATCTGGCTAAGGGAACTAGAGTAATACAGGCTGCCATCGAGCCTAGCACCTGTAGGATTAGTCTGGCTGGAACACTTCTGTTCTGAATATGATTTACTTGTGATCTGATCTTTTGGAGCCTTTCCACTGGGAGTGAAGCAAGTCCTGTAACTGTATTTAACAGAGTTCTGATAAATTCCAGTTGTGTAGGTTCCAGATTTGACTTTTCGTAATTTATTGAAATGCCTAAAGAAGTGCAGAGATACAGATTTTAACCTCTTGCCCATTCTAGTTGATGCCTGGTGGTATAGGTAAGGAGCCAGTTATTGAGATAAGGAAAAACTCGAAATCCCTGCAGTCTGAAATGAGCTGCTACCACTGTCATGCATTTGGTAAACACCCTGGGGCTGTGGTGAGACCAAAGTGCAGTGCTCTGAACTGGAAATGACTGGTTGCCACAGCTAGAAGTGCAGGAATCTTCTGAAGCGTTTGTCCATTTTTATATGGTAATACGCATCCTGAAGATCTGTAGAGCACATCCAATTGTCTTTTTCCAAGAATGGAAGTATTGACTGTACCAAGACCATCTGGAATTTGGTTTGTTGAATTGCCTTGTTGAACTGACTGAGATCCAAAATGGGTCTCCAGTCCCCTGTCTTTTTGGGCACTAAAAAGAATCTTGAGTAAAACCCGGATCCTCTTTGGCCGGGTGGGACTTTTTGGATTACTCTTTTTTTTTTAGTAGTTTTTGAATTTCTATGACTGCTTCTTCCCTGTGACTGGGTGGAACATCTGAGAGTCTTTTTTGTGTTTTTGGATTTGAGGAAAGGGGAATAATGTAATTCTGGAAAGGATTCCCTGCATCCATTTGTCCAATGTTATTTGTAGCCAGGCAGATTGGTGTAGGGAATAATCATCCCCCAATTGCCTCCAGAGGAAGGCAGTTGGGGCTCCATTCAGGAGTGCTGGTAGGAGCTACTAGTTAAAGTGTCTCTGGACCCCTGGTTCTGCAGGTCACCTCTGCCTCTAGGATGGCATCTTCCATTGTTACTTCCCCCTCTGCCCTGGGGAAAGTCTTTACCACATGAGTCCTGGGAAGACCCTTGGGACTTTCTGAACCATAAAAAATACAACCAACTAGCCACCAAAAACTTCACCTCTCGAAAAACATCAAACGAATATCACCATGAAAAGAACAATGCTCGGAGATGTGCTTTAAACCTTTTATTTCATGTTCTGGTACCTCGGCCATTCGCCTTCAATGGAAATCACCTCCTTATATACCAAACACTACAAACAATTACATACAATTAATTAATCAATTAAATACTTAATAATCATAGTAAACTAATTTCCTTAAAGTGCAACCACATAGTGCGAATCCATACAGCTCAAAAGGAAAAACATTGTATATACATCAAACAAAAAATAAGCACATATGATATAACCCTATATTCTAAACATAAGTTAATAATTCATGTGTACATACAAAAGAATTGTTTAATTTTATTTTATTTCATAAACAATCTACCCATAATCTTGTAAACTAATGTACTCATGAAAAAATTAATGTTAACCTTTTCAATTAATCAAACTCATAATTTATATTATCTTAAGGTAACTGTTTTAAAATATTAATTATATCATAATTTAGTTTTAATTTTAATCTTACTGTTATTCTTTGGTGCAATTGAAAAAGAAAGCTCGAATCCTTGGTAATACGTAATGCACTTTATTCCACTGAGACTCCTATTCCTTCGAACACATTAACGCTTTACAGAAATATATCCTGCGTTTTCGTTTCAAGTGACTTCCTCAGATGAAGAAAACTGAATGCATACCCCAATGATTTGCGATTACAGCATATTAACTTAAATATGCTTTTGTCCAGCCTTTCTTCTCTTTTTACATTATGACTTCCTGTTTTTAAAAGTATTATCGCAACCTCGAAATGTGGTTTGTGTTGGCTGGATGGTTTAGAGCAATTGTTTTCCATTTGTTGACTGTTATTCTTTGGTCCTACTACTTTAATTTTTACAAAGTTATATAACTGTCTAAATTCATTCCTCTAGGACAATTTATGATAGATGATTGCTTCAAGGGTGGTGAGCTGAGAGGTAACTTTGTCTCGTACCTCTTCAGCTACTGTTCCTGTCAGAGTATCTGACAGGTTTTTGATCAGATCTCTCTGTAACCTGGTAAAGTGTGCCATGTATTTCAAAGACCTGAGAGTCAAGGTTGATGAAGCATAAACATGCTTCACAAATCTATCCATAGTCCTGGACTCCTTGTTAGGAGGATGGACAGTAGGACTTTCCTCAGCAAGTTCCTTCTTTGTGGCTGTTGCTGTCACCATGGTGTCTAGTGGGATACCCTTAACCCAATGCTGCTCTTCCTTGGAGGCAGAAAGGATCCAGTCAGGTCTCTGAGATCGGTTCAATGGAGTCAGGGGTCTTCTACACCAGCTGCGCGATCAATTTAATGAGCTCGTCAGCGGGTGGAGAGAGGTAGAATGTTGGGCACGAAAAGCCTCCAGGTATACTGACTCCTCTGAGGAAGGCTGGAGGGAAGACCAGCCACCCCTCTGTTTCAGGATTTCCAGGATATCCCCGAAGGAAACATTATCAGAGGGCGAGCTGGGGGAACCTTTCTCTTGCACTTTTTCTTTGTAGGTACCTCCTCAGGGGGATGTTCCAGGGAAGTATCCAAAGAGGAAACCACTAAGGTGGGTCTTTCCTGAGGCTTTTGTGCCCTTTGTCCCAAGGATGAGACTGACAGTACCTCTGGTTGAGGGGATGCAGCAGTTTGACCCAACAGGGATGGCAAGGAATGGGAGTCAACAATGGATAAGGCCTTCTCCATGATCCAGAAGGCTAGCCCCCCCCCCCCCATAAAGGGATGGGAGTCTGGAACCAAAATAGACTCCTTCGGAACCATGGTTCCACCCCGCACTGAGGAGGCAGCCCCTGAAGCAGAAGCCTGGACTGAGCCAACAAAAGCCAAAGTACTGAGGAGCACAGAGGGCTCTGAAAAAAGGAAGTTGAACCCTGCCCCTCAGAACTGGCAATGAAGTCTTGGAAGTCTGAAAGACCAGAGGAGCTTAAGGCAATTCTCGGTTCTGGAGAAGATACTGTTGGCAGAAGCATGACAGTCGGAGCCAGGTAGGTCGGTGCTATGGACTCCAGTGACTCAACTGGAGTTGGAGGAGGAAGATGAGATGGTGTCGAAGTAGGACAGGTCCCAGTGTTGACTTGGTTAAGAACCGAAGATGAAGGTAATCCCCTCGCCGCCAAGAACTGGTCCACCAGCCTCATGATGTCTCATTCCCAGAGGCTCTTAGTGGATCAAACAGACTATGCAAAAGGAGACCTAGGTGGTCTCGGTTCTACGAAAGGGCTAGGTGGCCAGTCCTTAAATGGATTGACCGAGGGATAGTACCTTGTTCTTGGAATCAAAATCAAAGTGGTCTGCTCTGGTAGCGACAAAACCTCTGGTGCAGAAGTAGTAGTTGTCTCGTCTGTGGAAGTAGAATGTGCTGAGTCTGTCTTGCCTATCAGTGCCAAGGGAACTGTTGACACTGTCGGCTGTTTACATACCTTTTTAGGTGGTTCCGAGGAACTGCTTGTAACCTAGTGTGAGCGTTTCTTCCGTTTAGAAGAGGAAGTGAATGATCTGGCTTCAGTCCTAGACCCAGATATGGCCTTTTCAAAGTCCGCTTTTAGTAAGCCTTTCAAGATTAACTTGTTTCTCCACTCAGTTAAAGTCCTGGTGGAGAAACTATGATATATAGAGCAGTTTTCCTACAGGTGTAGAAACTCCTAAACAATATACACAGCAGACCTGCCCATCTGAATTGGGCATTTTTCCTTCACACTTCTGGTACCTCTTAAATACAGAAGTGCCCTTAGAAAGTTTAACAGAGGAATCAAATTGATCAGCCATACCGGAAAAGAAGGCTTAAAGCTGATAAAGACCACACACACACACACACACACACACACACACACACACACACACACACACACACACACACACACACACACACACACACACACGGAAAAAGCGGGCAGGAAAAGTTTTTTTTTTTTTTTGGAAAAAAGAAGAGAGAAAGGAGTACCAGCTATGATATCCAAAAAATACCTAAATAGGTAAAAGGAGAGTACCGGCAATGCTACATAGAGAAATCTACCTAACAGTAAAGGAAAAGTGGTGGGAAAGATCACACACATGCACAGAGAAAGAAAGCGAGAGGAGCAGGTAGAAAGATTAAAGTATTCATGAAGATAAACATTGGTATAATAAGAGGGATTTAAAAAACTTCAAAGAAAAAAATTACTTTTAAAGAACTGCCAAAGCTCGAGAGAGGTTGGATGCATCTGACACACAAGGCGGCAAACAAGATCTGAGGTGATTTAGAGAGGAGCATTATGGGTACAGCCTAGCTCAAGAGTTTGGAAGCCATGAGCTGAAGTAAATGGTCGAGCTGGTTCCAAGGCTCGGAAACGAGCCCACAGTCAAGGATTATGTGAAGACTGACATCAGATCAATAGTTATGTCTAGTGCACAGCCTTCTACGAGGATAGGGTGCAAGCCCTTGTGATAATCTGGAGCAACTGTAATTTCAAAACAATCCACAACTACCATAGTATTGTCCCTGCTAGCTCCCTCACGTAGTTTATTTCCCCTACATGACTCTGAAGACATTTGGACTATATATGCCCCACTTGACAATATTGGGAAATGTCTAACCGCAGGACCTTAGCAGATACTAGAACCAGTGACTTCTATTTGCCTGGGGAATCTAATATGATGGTTTAGCGTGCCCCTGGTTTACTTGCATAATACTAAGTAATCCTTTCTCTTGCAGTTCAGCCCTGCTTGCCAAGTAGATGTGACCCTTTTTACTCATTTCTTCAGCTGAGGCAAAATTCTGGTCCGTCAGCCAGATCCTCACATCTCAGGTAACGTACTGAGTGCTTGCTCCCTAATCAACAGCCCTCCTGGTACTTCAAAGGTGGTAACTTAACATCTATCACCCACCCATGAAAACAAGTGTTTTTTTTCGACAAAGAAACAACCAACAATGTCTTCCTTTTTTTTTTTTTCTGTACTCTCAATTTTCTTCTACAGATTTCAGATGTGAACTGAAGTATTCTAAAAGGACATACCTTGCTACGGTCAACAGAATTAATATTTGACATGTTACTAACTGTATGTACTGCTTTATCCATAAGTGCAGGAGTTAAAAAAACTCACTGACTGCCCTTGGACAATTTGGTTCTTATTACAGCTTATTTCAAATGCTTGAATAGAGCTATCAAAGCTGAACTCCTCTTGATACTAAGGGAATAACCAAGTACTGACCTTGGTATCTAGGTCCGAGCTTTCCTTGCTACTGCTACCATGCATTTAGGGAAGGTCAGTAGTCCCCACTCATGCTGTTGTTCCTCTCCCTACAACCTACACACTGGCACTTCCATTCCTCCTCTTTGACTTCATTTTGATGATTCATTTCCTCAATTTCTCATTCCTTTTTCCTCTGCTATGTTTCTAGCGGTTTTGTTTTTTCAGTTGCTTCCATCTCCATCTTTAATCCTGTCTTTTAACTGAAAATGAATAAAGTCATCCAGAGACACAATGGGTGCTCCTTCAGCTAAAAGCTACACATCAACAGTCCTTACCAGGCTGTCATCATTCCTGGTGGGCTAAAGTTTGACTGCACACACAGTGGCAACATGGATATCAAAGCCCTCATTATTCAAGCCAGTATGTGGAAGCCCCTTTGATTTATATTCCTTAACCAGTTATGCTACTGACGTCTTGCAATATTTCTCAGAGCTAAACTTGCCAGTGTCCTAACTGCTTTGACTAAAAATAAGAAAACTGCTGAGCAGTATATACGGCTACATATTTTGCCTTGTGGCTGAAAGGTTACACCCATTATTCATGACTAAAATGGTTTGCAGGCTGCAAAAATTTAGTTTACAATGCATCTCCACCACTGCAGACCACACCATACAGCCAATGGATGGAGTCTGAATCCTAATGCTGCCACCAAAAATGTATTACTGATAGCTGGTGCATCGCTCTGTGTTTTTGCCAAAATGACAGAATGACATTAGGTATGGAGTCCAAATCCACATGACTGCCACTCACACATGTATGTATGTATGATGCTGACTGACCTTAAGAACTTATGGCAAATTTGCTTACTGCCTTGGGTTATGACCAACATCTGTCACACCCAAACAACTTCAGAACAGGCTTAGAATTACAGACTCTCCAGGATATCATCCATCTCACTCTAAACCCAGGGCCACGTTAGCAACACAAGCTCAGACTTGTCCAAACTGTTACACACACACGCGCACACACACACACACCTACCTTTTCAGAGAGGTTACTGATAACTCCCATGACAGCACCCACTGTCCACATTCACAGTACTTAGCCACCAGACTACTAAATCAGATACCAAGACCACAGCTAGTCACCACTCCCTTTAATGAGCCAATCAATAGGTCGTCATCACAACTCTCAAGTGTACCTCATTACAAGGAACATACCTTATTTTGAGTATTAAAAAGGCCATATTCCTTGCAGTTCCACACTGAAAGGGTCTGTCACACATGCAGTGTTAAGAATTTTTTTAATTGATAACCATAGCAAATAATGTGGAATTATACAAATTCACCAAAATAACCTTTTAGAAACAAAGTAACACATCATAACCATCCTGTGAATCTTCCTTATGTGAAGTCTAGCAAATTGGTCTATTAGGATAGACAAGACCAAGAATTCTCAAACTCCCTTGCAGTAGATATTTTTTGTTGAGAAAGCAATGATGGTAAGAAAGCATTTTTTTTCTAGAGGAAGAAAAGCTATGATGTCACTAAGCTATGACTTGGGTAAGGCACTAAGTGAAGACTGCTGGAGCAGAAGCACAAAAGGGCATGTGCTGACTTGTAACATGGGCTAAATTCTTGGCTGGGCCTCAAGGCTAATAACCTAGTAACTTCCTGTGATCCTATGTAAGTAAACTGAAAATGTAATTGCAAAGCAGAGAACCTCAAAAAATCATCTGTGCTTTTAGAGACTAGGGGTGTACATATTGGCATCTTTCAGATCCAGGATGACCAAGAAAGCACTGCTTGACAAGGGAAAGTACATTCATAGAGTCAACATTTTGAATTTTGGTATAAGAAGAAAGGTATTCAGTTTGGAAAGGTATCAAATTGGCCTCCAAGTATATTTTTCTGGGAACCACAAAAAGTGTGGGATAAAAGCATTTTCCATTTGGGAATGGAAGCCTTACTTTACTAAATCTGAATTGTAAGTCCTGAAATGACTTGAGGCAGAAGGTGCATTTGGTCCTCTGCAGGCTAAGAAATTCCAGATGGAAGAGGAGGGGAAGCTCACAAAAGCCTGTATCCATGTTGTATAAGAGTTAGTACATATGAGCCTGGAGTTATTGATTTTCAAGCTGGAATACATAGGGAAAAGATTGCTTGCAATTGTGAGGAGGAAGCTGAGGTGGGAAGGGGGGAGATGGATGGTAAGGATAGTTACAGGTGTTTATTTTTTGGAAAGAAAATCCTTGAGACCCATAAACTTTCTTTATAATGTTTCCTTGACATTTCTTCATATACTGTCCTTGTACAACTTTTGATGACCTGACTTAAGTGTTTTCAAAAAAGAGCCTTGTATTGGGTGGGTAGATTCACAATTTACAATAATTTTTTACAAATTTACAATAAATCTTAACATAAGAAAAAAATTATTCCAGTGGGGTACTTGTCTTCTCAAAGTCTGAGTAACTGAAGCTAACTGCTGGTAAGTTGGCAAAAGTCTGCATGAGCATCCTAACAGCAAGAAAGTTCTGAATTTTGGCACGTATGTGCATCCCTTTTATACCAGTATATCTTCTCATGCTAAAGGTGGACATGCAACATATGATTAAGGTGCCTGAAGCTTTGTAGAATGGCTGAATTATATCCTTGGCAAGATGTATACCCACACTGTAACAGCTACTGTAACCATGATCTAACAAGAAGTAAAATTATTTCATTTTAGACAGAAAAACTCTAAAGGTACCTGTAATTATTATTTTTAAATATTTATGGCTGATGACGGACACCTCAGCATGTAAAAGTAGAACAAGTCTATAACTCAAGCATCTTGAGGTAGTCCCATGTGCCAGTTAGGAATTCCAAATCTCAAAAAAAGACGCAAACATAAAGAAAAGGTAGTAGCAGCAGATCTGCTGAAGTACACTCCTCAGTGGTTATATACATTTTCTTAAAGCTCAAATAACAGTTTTGGATAAGAAGAAAGCAGTGTTTCTGATGAAGTACACTCAACAGAAGTTAGAAATATTTAATGCAAGCAAAATCAGTCTTTCCTTTTGAAATACGCTGCAGAATACTCAGACAGTTCTGTTTAATGGCAATAAAATGCAGCTTCTAATGGAAGTAGTGAGTCAATCATGATAAACCAGATCTATCTGCAGGAGGTGCAAGCCTCTCAGTAATATGCCGAAATAATCACACCTCAAGTAAATAAAAGCTTGAGAAACTACTGGCACTTAGTATAGAGAAAATTATTTACAAATTGTTCGCAAGCCTACAAGAGCTAAAACAATATTGGATGGTGCATGGCTATACAGATAAATTGAGGAAAAGGTTAATGTGGCACCACGTTTCAGATACTCAGATCACAATATCTTAAAACAGAAATTTCTGTTTCAGAAATCCAAACAAAAAAGACTACTGCCCGTCAGTAAAAGCTTTTACAAGGTTGAATATAATCAGATTATGATTGACTGGGATGTATAAACTCATGGAAAAACAATGGAGCCTAAATGTTATCAATCTTTTATGATTTTATAGATAAGTCAGGCCAAGTGAATAGAACAGATAGTAATAAACCAACATAGTGGGGTAAGAAACTCACCAAATTGACAAGCAGGAAGAAACATGTAGGTTAAGTAATCAATACCTGCCCAACTGACAGCACTATTATGAACATTGCCAAATATCAGAATCTAAACCTGACATTATAGACGGACAACAATAAACCCACTGATAATGCACGGATAAAACTTTTTGCATTTCTTTTTTGCATTCAGTGGAAGCTTTAGCGATAAACATGTTATCAGTTTTAATACCCATTAATGATTGCCCAATGCTTTTGATGAGAAAGATGTTCATAGGTAAGTACTAGGCCAGTTGCCTTGCAATACATTTTATGCATAGCCACATTCCCTTCTAAGGTGAGACTCAAACCCTGTGGCCTTGTGACACTGAGGGAAACACCTTATCCATTAAACCAACCCCTTAACCCATAGAGGTCCTTCAAAAACTAAAGAAGATTCAGCAGCTGGAACAGATATTTTGATTTTTTTTTGTCTGAGTAAAATTATTTAAAATCTGGTTTCACCTCTATTATTTCCATTTTGTCCCAGAAGTGTGGAAAACCATAACAATATCAGTGCCAAAAAGTGTAAAGTCCAATCATCTAGACTAATCAGTGTAATAACTATATTAGGCAATGTATATGAAAGAGTCAGCTTGGTGAAACAACTTGAAGGAGGAATTCAAAGCTAGGATACCACAAAAAATGGTTTTACTGCATGGAGGTCATGCACAACAAAATTTGTACACTTTTTATTGCAACTTGACCAAGGTGCTAATGCAGACATTGTATATCTGGGCTTGTCAAAAGCAACTGATTCAGTTTAACATAAGATAGTCTTGTCTGAGTAGGAAGTAAATGGGTACATAATAAACTGGATAAAAAAGTACAGTTTTGTACCTACCATAAATGTAGATGTTAGAGGATCCACATTGCTGCAGTCATAACCTGTGGGTAGTCCGCTGTCCTCGGTCGGCCCGAATACCAAAGAGTTAGGCTGGCGTCGGTCATGGGCGCCCGGAGCTGATGTCAGTACGTAGTAGTACTTAAGCGCATGACCGACGCCATATCCTCAGTCTTTCTTGCCCCAGATGTCAGAAGGCCTTAAAAAGGAAAGGCCAGAGCCAAAATAGTAAATACCCAACAACCCCAAGTGAGAAAACAACAATTATCCCAAAGGGAAAAAACAGCAACCCCAAACTATAGAGGGGAAGGAGGGAAGGAAAATAGGACTGCAGCAATGTGGATCCTCGAACATCTACATTTATGGTAGGTACAAAACTGAACTATGTTCTTCGTCTCACATTGCTGCAGTCATAACCTGTGGGTAGAATCCCAAAGCAAAGGAAAAGGGAGGCTGGCAAACTAAAAAGCATTAGGAGCTGCTAACATGCCCTGTAAAACTGCAGTGGCAAACCCAGCCCTAGACTTGGAATAAAGAGGGAGATGGTAATGCTTAGAAAAAGTGTGTACTGAACTCCAAGTAGCTGCCTCCAAAATATCCTTAGTAGCTACCCCCCTCAAAAAGGCAGTAGATGTGGCAGTAGCCCTAGTGGAATGAGGTCTGATCCCAGCAGGAACATTCTTCCCATGATGAGAATAACAAAAAGCAATACAATGACCAATCCACTTAGAAATAGTTTGCTTTGAAACAGCTTTCCCCTGAGAAGCCAGAGCAAAAGAAATAAATAACTGTTGAGTCTGCCTGAACTCTTTAGTTCTGCTCAAATAATAACGTAGCTGCCTGTGAATGTCCAAAGAATGCAAAACTTTTTCCCCCTTATTTTGGGGATCAGCATAAAAAGTAGGCAAATGAATAGACTGGTTCAAGGCCACATTAGAAATCACTTTAGGCATAAAAGTAGGGTTAGTACGCAAAGATACCCTATCCTTATGGAATACCAGGAAAGGTTCAACTGCCATGAGTGCCTGCAATTCAGAGACCCTCCTAGCAGAGGTAATGGCCAACAAAAAAGCAGTTTTCCAAGACAAAAACTTCAGTTCAGACGTAGCTGCAGGTTCGAAAGGAGGTAAAGTAAGCTTCTCCAACACAAAATTGAGATCCCAGGAAGGAGTAGGAGCTCTACGTGGGGGTCTTATACTTTTTGCCCCTCTAAGAAATTGCTTAAACAAAGGATGAGAAAATAAAGGAGGGTCACAATCATAGTGAGCAGAAATGGCTGCAGCATGAACTTTCACAGAGGAAAATGACAAACCCTTGTCCAGTAATTCAGTAAGATACTGTAGTGCAAAACTCAAATTAGGTACTGAGACATCAAAGCCCTTTGCTGTGCTCCAAAGAAAAAATCTCCTCCATTTATCAGCATAAACTTTTCTAGTACTGGGCCGCCTGGCTTCCAAAATGACATCTAAAACCTGTTGAGGAAGCTGAGACCCCACAGGCTCTAAAACAGAATACGCCAGGCTGTTAGATGCAGGGACTGCACCCTGACATTGAGCAAATGATTGTTTGACTGGGACAACAAGTGAGGAATCTGTGGCAAAGGCCAAGGAGGCTCCTGAATTAAACTCCTCAGCAGAGGATACCAGTGCTGACGTGGCCAATCTGGTGCTATTAGAATCATGCAAGGCTTGTCCCGCCTGACTTTCAAGAGTACCTTGGGGAGGATAGGCAGAGGAGGGAAAGCATAGACGTGAAGGTTGTTCCAACTGAAAGATAGAGCATCCACTTTCCAAGCTTTTGGGTGGAACATCTTTGTGCAAAATTTTGGTAGTTGGAAATTTAGTGGAGAAGCGAACAGATCTATGTCTGGAGTTCCCCAAGCCATTGTCAACTGTTGGAATACCTGAGGATCCAATTTCCACTCGTGGGGGTCCACAACTTGTCTGCTCAATACATCTGCTAGGGAGTTCTGTGCTCCTGGCAGAAACCGTGCTTGAAGAGTGATGTGCAAACTCAGAGCAGTCTCCCACAATATCATTGCTTGTCTGCAAAGGGGGTAAGAATGGGTTCCCCCCTGCTTGTTGATGTACCACATGACTGTTGTGTTGTCTGTTTGAATCAACACCTGTCCAGGTTGAAGTAGGTCCTTGAAGGCCATCAGGGCAAATTGGACTGCTAACATCTCCTTCATGTTGATATGCAAATGTTGTAGTCTGGGAGGCCATGTGTCTTGAATCCATTTCCCATTGAAGTGTGCTCCCCAAGCCAAGTCCGAGGCATCCGTCGTTATGATCTGACTCGCCTCTGGTCGGGTCACAGAGAGTCCCTTGTTTAGGTGACATTCCTGCGCCCACCACAAGAATTCCTTCTAGATACAAGGTATTATCCGAATGACAGTGTCCAAATCTTGGCAGTGTTGAGTCCATACAGTTTTGAGATACCATTGTAGCTTCCTCATATGCAGTTTGGCATTGGGAAGTACTAGAATGCAAGATGCCATGAACCCCAAGGCTTGAAGGACTGTCCTTGCAGTCAGCCTGGACAGTACTGATAACTGCTGGAAGTACAGGTGAAGAGTTCTTTGTTTGTCCGGGGTCAGAAAAGCCATCTGAGAAGCTGTATTCAGTCTCACACCCAGAAAGCACATGTCCTGAGAGGGTACTAGACTGGACTTTATTTCGTTCACAGAATACCCTAGGCACCTTAAAACTGCCATTACATACTGCAGATGTTGAAGTAACTTGTCTTTGTCTTGAGCAAGAATCAGGCAATCGTCCAGATAAGGATAAATTTGTATTCCCCTCTGTCTGAAGAAAGCTATTACAGGAGCCAGAACTTTTGTGAACACCCTGGGTGCAGTAGATAAACCAAAGGGCAATGTAGAGAACTGATAATGAGAAGTACCAGCCCGAAATCGCAGGAACCTCCTGCAGCTGGGCCTGATAGGAATGTGAAGATAGGCCTCTTTGAGATCCAGGGTTACCATCCAGTGATCTTTGCCTAACATAGGCAGAAGTTGTTGTAATGTTAACATCTTGAACTTTGGAATGTCTAGGTAGGTATTGAGAATGGACAAATCCAGAATTGGCCTCCAAGTGTTTCCTTTCTTTGGCACTAGGAATAGATGGGAATAAAACCCTAGGCCTACTTCTGACGGAGGTACCACCTGGATAGCTCCCATCTGTAAAAGTAAAGAAATTTGCTCCTGAGCCTCCAGCCTTTGCTGAGGAGGCACATCTGGCATGCCTTTGAAAGGAGGAAAAGTGTGAAAGTAAAACTTGTAACCTTGATTTATTATTTCCAACACCCATTTGTCCTGGGTGACCAAATGCCAGTTTTGTTTGAAAAGTGCCAACTTTCCTCCTAGAGGAGCTGCCAGAAAAGAAGGATCTGGCAGCTGGAGATACAGGTCATTGGGTCTGTTTACGAAAAGGCTGACCCCTGCCCTCACCAGAAGACTGTGCAGGAGAACTCCAAGTCCTAGGTCTGAAAGAACCCTGAGCGTGAGCCCTGCCTCTACCACATCTAGACATGCCCTTAGACTGAAAATCCGAAGAAGGGTAGGACCATCCTCTAGCAGGCCAATTCCTGGCTGCACCTGCAAAAAATCCTTAACTGTCTGCATAGACTTAGCTTTATCTTCCATCTTTTTCAAAACTGACTCCACAGGAGAACCAAAAAGAACTTCAGATTGAAGAGGAGCATCCAAAATCCGAGCTTTAACATGCTCTGACAAATTTTGATCCTTAAGCCAGGCATGTCTACGAATAACTGAACCAGTAGCAGCCACCCTGGATGAAGCCTGAAGAGCATCAAAATCACACTGCAAAGAATGTTTTCCAACTTGATCTGAAGCATGAACCAACTCCTGCAATTCCTTACACTCTATACCCTCAGATAAAGCATCCACCTTAGATTTCAATTGACCTAACAAAAAGTTCTGATACTTCAGCATATGAAACTGGCAATTTAAAGCCCTCATAGCTAACGTAGAAGAGGTGTACACTTTTTCCCCCCACCTATCCAACGCTCTAGAATCTTTATCCAAAGGAACTGGATTCTTAACCACAGAAGCCCTGACACCCTTCGGCCCTTGAATAATAGTTTCTGGGTCAGCTCTAGGACTCTTATACAAATACTTATGTGCTTCTGGAACTCTGTAATATCTGTCTGGCTTGACAGGGGCAGGGGGTAAAGAATCAGGATTAAGTGAAGCTTCAGAAAAAACATCCTGAACAACATCTAAGACGGGGGAATAGCCAAAGGCCTATGTTGTGGTAAAAACAAAAATTCCCTAAGCCTTTTTCGAGAATCTGAAAAATCTTGACCTTCCCACTTGAAATGTTCCCTCATGGAATGTAAAGTTTCAGAAAAGGAAAAATCTTCTGGAGGAGAAGCAGGACAGGAATCCTCTGCATCCGAATCTGAATAGGGAGAGTAATCCTGAATATCCTCAGCTGAGGACTCAGAGTAGTCTGAGGAATGCTCCATTCCCTCTAAATCTGTCTCCACCCTAGGCCTCTTCTCTGGGGGGGGGCATAGATCCCCTGATCAAAGTAATCAAATCCTCTGCCATTTTCAACATATGTTTTTTAGGAACAGAAGCTGAAGAACTAGGGCTATGGCCAGAACCAGTAAGACCAGATTTAGCCTTAGCATGGCCTTTAGCCACTGAGGTAGAAGGCCTAATAACCTTTTGTAAAGATGGAACTACAGATACCTGAGAAGCACCCTCGGCCTGGCCTAACTCCTGAGAGGCCAACTCCTGCAAAAGTAAAGGTTCCCCCTGGGATTCAGCTGAGACCTCGGCCAGATCCACAGATTCAACCGGAGGTTCCATAGAACCGGCGTCCGCAATGGACGACTCATCCGGTTTAGACCTTAAAGATTTATCTTTACGTTTTTTAGCGGTAGCGGGCGTCGGAGGATCCGACGGCATGTTGTAGTTACACCGCTTACCGAAAACAAGCCTGGCACAGTCTAATCTTCGTTTAATGGTGCGCTTATTAAATCTAGCGCAAAAGCGACACCCGACTACATCATGTTCAGGCCCCAAGCAAGGAATACAGAGAGAATGATAGTCCCTATGAGGTATCTGTTTCCCACAAGAAATACAATTATTAACTTTTTCTGACATCCGGATTAACTGAGGCAAGAAAAGACAAAAATTTTCCCCAACGGGGTACTTAGCCCAACTTGGTCTTCAGTCTGAAACTCGATAATTGAAAATTTCAGAACGCCGAACGGCACTTGCAAACGCTGCTTCTGCTTCGGACCACGCGGCAAGAAAGACTGAGGATATGGCGTCGGTCATGCGCTTAAGTACTACTACGTACTGACGTCAGCTCCGGGCGCCCATGACCGGCACCAGACTAACTCTTTGGTATTCGGGCCGACCGAGGACAGCGGACTACCCACAGGTTATGACTGCAGCAATGTGAGACAAAGAACATCTGGCTAATAGAAAGTGGAGGATGAGAATAGTGAAGACATACTCAGATTCCGTGCAGGGTTAGAATAGTGAAAACCTACTTGGATTCTCTGACAATTACAAAAAGGGTCCACCTAGTTTCAGTGATGGGTCCGATACTATTTAATCTTTTCAATGGCTTAGGATTTGTCTAAGTTCACAGATGATTCCAAAGTGAGTTCATTTGTTACAAATATTGAAAAGCAAGCTTTACTGCAGCACTACCTAGACTCCTTTTACTACTGGTCAGTACTCGATAACATTAGGTTTAATGCTGGAAAGTTTGCTATTCTGCAATTTGGAAAAGGAAATCACTATCCTTATTCACCAGATAATCAACTATTATTAAAAAGGAAGACTGTCAAGACCTAGGGGTCATAATCTGCAAGATACTTAAATATGACCATTAAACCAATGTGATGAGAAAGTGCTACAGAGTTATGAACAACACATTCAGGCTGTCACTAGCAGGAAACAGGATGTCCTGTTTCTATTCTACAAGGCTTACATAAGAGCCTAATCAGCCAATAAGTAGCTTAACTGTAGCTTAGCATGCACCTGTTCCTCAAGGCAGGTCAAAAGGTTGGAACTATATCGTGTTAACAGACTAAAAATTCTAAGTACTAAGGTTCTTTACATTTAGTTATTACATTATTAAAAGGTGAGCTTACCATGATGTTCAGGAACATAAAAACTGACCACTTAACAGTATCTCTGCTTTACACCTTTATACTACATACACTGAATAAACAGAAAAAAAAATTACTTGGTGTGTTTACACAGAAATAAAAGTAAGATCAAAGCAAACCACTTTGTGTTAGGGGTGGATGTCTGTGGAACGTCTTTCATTACACATTAGACAAATGACTACAATAATATTCAAAGTTTTAACTGACAAATGGGCAGGTAACCAAGCATTTGGCCCAAGGTTTTGCAGCTGTAAGCTCCTAGCTAGCCTTGGAGGGTGTGCCAGGAAGAAATTTCCAAAACTTGAGAACAGTACTGGATAAGATGGGATTTTCATAATGGTTTTCTGGACATAGGGATTGATCTCTTATGTCAAACTGTAGCAAAAAAGCAACCTTTTTTCCACCTTGATTAGCCAAGTTGGTAAGTGTAGAAAGTTATTTTGTGGAATTCAGAACTTGTACCCAATATGGAAAGGTACAGAGAGGGAGTGAGGAGACCTTAGTTAGCAAAATGAACACTAGTGTTCATTTTCAATTGGGCAGTGGTTACATTATAGTTGCTACAATAAGGTTGCATTTGATCAAAAAATGGTATAAATGATTCAGGCCTTATATGGTTCATATGGTTCAGGGAAATAACCTTGATTTCCTAATCTCCACATATGTGCATTCTTTGCAATAAATGAGATTATTATTGTGTGCAGAACAGTGTTCTGTGAAAGTTATTTTGAACCATAACATCATCTTAATAAAAAAAAAAAAAAAAAAAAAAAAAAAATGGAAGGACCACAAGCTTCCTGTATATAATCAAATTAATCTGTTTGTTTGAATTCCAGTTTTGGTTAGACTTTTACCATTCCTTTGTAAATATTTTTCTAGAATAAGGTATGAAAAACGATACCCCTAACCAGGCTACACTGCACCAACCACTCTTTCTCCATCCTTGCTCATGAAATATGGGTATCCCTCGACAACATCCTAAAGGAACTGCAATCGCCCCATCCTCACTTTCAGAGCTGAACTTAAAATCCTCCACGACAAATCAAACTGTACTTGTAACACAGCAGGCCACATCCCATATGGGCCTCTCAATCTCTAGCTTCTCTCAAATATCAATACCTCCTAACTTACCACCATGATAGAAACCTGAAATATAATCATGTTAATTGCAAAATTTTCATTTCTGTTATAAATTCTTGCTTCGTCTGTTAATTGCTACTGTACAGTATTTGTTACATTTTTTACTTTCCCTTCTTTTTTGATATGCACAGCTAACAACCTCTCTGCTCTTTTTTTTCTTTTTTGTGAATTATTTTACACAGGCAGTGCCTAAAAATGGTCAATTATGATCAATGGATCACCCTGGTAAACAGATGCAAAATAAATACAAATAGATATCTAACTATATAACTTCAAAGGGTGAACAGCACCCACCCAGACTCTATTGAAAAAATCTGAATACATCATTGTATGCAGGGGTACTAACCCACACCTGACCTTCAACTGCATGTTTATGCAGCCACTGTGCACCAGTTACTGTATGCCATGTGGATACTGCACACCCCTGAGCATGCTGTAATCTATTTGCAGAAAGCAAGGTCGAAATCCAGCGTGGATATAGGGTTCTCGAAATTCTACAGGGAAACAAATTCTTCACAGGACAGTCCCCAGAACAAGTGAATTAATTTGATATTCCAACATAAATCAGGTTGATTCACTCATGATATATTGACTTACATGAATCTCACCAAGTGTGTTTCTGGCAAGACCTTATTACTCACTTTAATCAGGATGTTCCTACCTATATAGAATACTTACCACTTACCTAGTATACCACTGTCCAATTTTGGCAGTATTTACAAACAGCACCTGATTTTTTTCCTAACACATCATGCAAGCAATTATGAGAAATTAAATTTTATGAAGCTTGCCATCCCATCTGTGTAATGTTTTGCTTTTTAAATCAGATTGCCAAAATTGCTTTTAAATTTCCTCCAGAATTATACAAATCAAAACTAACTGCAGTAATGGCTACATAGCTAAGTGGCACAAAATTCAACCCTTTAAACACCTATTTTTGACTAGTGTTCATTTACAAATGATTAGCCAAGTTGCTAATAACCCTGTCTGAGCCAAACAACTAGACTGAAAATGACCTTCAGCCACCAGCAAGAACCAGTAAACTAATTATAGTAAAACCGCTTGCAAATCTTATACTAAAAGCAGTGCCGACAGTATCAGTACACTCAGTTTTATGAATAGTCTTTTAGCCTAATGGGTAGTTAAAGGAGAGAGACCTTGCAAAATGATATTTATGTACTTATTGCCAACAACCAGTAAAGGGCAGAAGGACAGAATTATACTGTCAAATTATCATAAGGGCAACAAATACACTGGATTTAAGAACACAACTACAGCAGGATGGGTTTAGACCATTAGGTATGATCTGACTGGCAGGGAACTCATAAGGGCAACAAATACACTGGATTTAAGAACACAACTACAGCAGGATGGGTTTAGACCATTAGGTATGATCTGACTGGCAGGGAACTCACAAGGGCAACAAATACACTGGATTTAAGAACACAACTACAGCAGGATGGGTTTAGACCATTAGGTATGATCTGACTGACAGGGAACTCACAAGGGCAACAAATACACTGGATTTAAGAACACAACTACAGCAGGATGGGTTTAGACCATTCGGTATGATCTGACTGGCAGGGAACTGCCTTAATCAAAGACAAGTCCTGAACTAGCCTGACACACACAGTACACAAGAATGAGACTAGGGTTTAATACCAACGGTTAGACCATTTCAACAACTAAATGGAGTGTAACTATGTACTGGAATTACTAAAACAGGCTTAAAGACCTTCACAAAAGCAGATAAAGTCTGTTAAAATGAGTTTAAAAATTAGATCATGAAATAAATACACTCATCTTTCTTACTTTCTCTCTCTGTGTAATGGAACAGCAATTTAAAGGCTCACAGCAAATAGCAATGTTGGAATTCTTTGACCCTTAGCTCAGAGATGACTGGCCTGGAGCTGTCTTAATGCAACATGTAATATCCATCATACCGGTTACTGCTGCAGTAGTCTTGGCTACGTGGGTTATATCTTGCCAAGGACAGAATAGTTGGCCAGCTTCCAAAGCTTCAGGGCACCTCCCATATGCCCAGACTGTCAAACATCTCTAACTGAGCTGACAAAGACAAATTTTGGGCACAAACCCTTCAGATCTTTATGACCACCAAAGAGTATGGTCCTCTGAGGTTTTTGAGGGATTGACTTGTGCTTTCTATTGCTCAATAGATAATTTTCCTTTGGGGGAAAAACTTCCACTTTTAGTGATGTTTTATTAAAAGTTAGTTTAACGCTAGGAGTGTTGCAGTTTAATGGACTGTCTCGAGACTGTAACAGAATTTTAAACTGAACGCTCACTTTTTTCTGTCAGTTTAACAGCAGTGTAAAGTAACTGAAAAAAATTTTCTTTGGAGAAACTGTATTTAATTTTCTTTTATGGTGCTGTTTTGAAGTGCTTTTTACTATATTTACTTTTCTGTCAGAGCAACTTTTGTGGACTGGTAGTGTTTACTGGCAATTGCTGATCTTCTTCCCCAAGAAAGAGGCACTATTTTTGATTTGACCATGAAACAGACTACTAGTCCCACAGTCAGTTCTTCCAAAAACAAAAAGAAAAAGTTAAGCAAAGAGCCTTTGCCACCACAGCAGGATAAGTCTAGCAATTTGTCTCAGCCACAGGTGTGACTGCTGTGGCCATCTGTTGTACTTCAGATACATCTTTTATCCCAGATCCCTCTAGTGCAGCAGTTACAGCCACTATGGCCTGAGGGTTAGCCATGTGCTCTGCAGCTGTTGTGGTCCCCTCAGCAGGCAATGGAGATCCAATCTTGCCAATCTTGGGAAAGAGAACAACGAAGGTTTCCCTATTGTGTCAGAATGCTGTGCCTATCCTTGGGGAAGCAGCTGCTTCATTAGTAACATAGTTGGCACATTCTTCCCATCAAAAATCAGAAAAACAAGCATGGTCTCCTCCTCCTCAAATTTCTTTGGGTAGGAGTAGTTTACTGGGTCTGACTCAAGGTTTAATTCAGGCTGTTGCTCCTTCTTGCAAAGTAGTTCCTGTTAAAAGGAGGAGGGTTTCTTCTTTTCCTAAAGAGATTCAAGATGATGAATATGAACAAGAAGGATGCAGGGATGGATACAGGGCTTTTTTCTAGGATTTCTGATTTAGTCTCATAGAAGAGCTCAATGTCTGATTCTCTTTGTAGGGGGTTCTCTTTCTCTGAGACTATTGCTGGAATATGCCAGTATTTTCAGTGTTTTTTTTTCCCCCTCTGTCCCTCAGAAATATAGAAGGATTTTCTAGAACCCACAGCTATTTCTCCTGTTCTGTCTACTTTAGAGAATGTGTGTGTTACTGCCTGCAATTTTCCTGACAGACTCCCCAAAAAATGCAACTAGGATGTATAAAGTTCCTCAGTCTTAAATGTTATACACTATTGCCAAACCTCACTCAGCAGTTATAGGTTTAGTTGATCCCACTGCTGGTAAGCACTTAGTTAATTCCAATCTTAACTCTGATAAGGATAGGAAAATTACTGACAGGGATGGGAAAAAGTATATGCTTTTGCAACCTTGATTTTTAAAATTTTGAATTGTCAGACTGATCTGTCAAAGTTTATCTTGAGAAATCGAGAAATTATGAGGAATGTTTTATCTTCAGCTTCTTCTTGTGTGGTAAAATCTGCTTTAAACAGGTCACTACTCATTGTTTACAGTGTGTGTATGACTGTTGATACTTCTTCCAAGGATATGGCCACTGGACTGTTTTAAGGAAGTTTCCACGGTTGCATTCTCAAAACCTTCCAGATTATGTTAAAATGTTAAAAACTAGATTTTAAATTCTCCTGTGGATAGAGAGTTTTTTGTCCCTCTGCTGCAGATGTAATCAAAAAGTGTAATGAATGGGGGAAGCTGATCCAGGGAATCTGTAAGATTTTTCATCCCTCCTTTTCCAAATTGCCCAAGGCATTTTCTAGCTCATCTAATTTTGGCAAAAAAAAAAAAAAAAAAAAAAAAAAGATTCGTTACAACACTCCTCAGATAAGCAGATGTTTAAGAAGAGATGGCAAGGGGTTTCCAAAAAGAAATCTCACACCTCCAAAAACCAAGGATAGTCAAACAAGTATGAATGACTATTCTCATGAGACCTTGTGACCCGTTCCCACTCTGGCCTCATTTTCTTCCAGAAAGTCTGAATCTCCATCTGTTTGGCATCAGATTGTTTCAGACAAATGGGTTCTGAAAATCATTTGTCAAGGTTACAGATGGCAGTGGGAGGAAACTCTTCTTTTCCAGGGAGTCATTCCTCATACTACAGATCAGAGTCTCTTGCTGTCATCACTCTTCATCACACATGGTCCCAAGGAGTGGCAGAACTAGTTCCTCCTTCCCAGATGGGGAAGGGTTTTTATTCAAGGATGTTCCTTGTGCCAAAGAAAGAAAACACTTGGAGACCAGTTCTGGATCTTTCTTTTCTAATCTTGTTTGTGATGGTGCCCAAATTCAAAATGTCATTTCACAACATATCTCTTATTCCTCATTAAAGTTACCTCGTCTTCCTCTTTCAAGTGTCTTGGTGACACTAGACTTAAAAATGCTCTTCAGCACATCCATGTTCCTCCAGACTTCAGACGTTTCTTAAGGTTGTGTGTGTCTGGATCACATTATCAGTTCTCTGCCTTACCCTTTGGTCTATATACTGCACCAAGAGTGTTCACAAAGTGTGCAGCTCCAGCTACAGCTCATTGAAAGTTACAGGGTATCCACATTTTTCCATATTTAGATGACGTGCTTATCTTTGCAAAGTATTTTTCAAAGTGTTTTCAATGTTCCTGTTTGACTTTCACTAAAATCCAGGGTATTCTTAAGATTCAGAAGGAATCCTCCAATATCACTGTGGTGACTACCTTCTTGCCCAAGCAGCTGTGGTTCCCTTCTTTTGGAAATGGCCAAGGGCATTTGCCACAAAGTTCCTCACAGACAGGATCTATTCACACAAGAAAGTGGGTGCTTGATATATCCAAAGAAGCACCAAACGCTCAAGAAAACCAATAAACTCGAAAGAGCAAGGTAGATGGGAGGATAGCCCAAAACTTTGTTCCAACGACAGTTCATTCCACAATCACGTAACAAACCACATAAACGCTCTTAAAGTGTTTGATATATCCCTACATCAATCATCTTCAGCCGACTGCCTGGGTGATAGGGTCTTAATTACTTTTAGGCACCTGTTTGCTGAGGATGTACAGCAGGGTACTAATGGAAGCAAGAAAGCCTGCTACTAGAAAATCATATATTAGCAAATGGAAAAGGTTTTCTAGCTGGTGCCAACAACATAACCAGCAAGCATTCAAGGTTAAATGTTCTCTAGTTTTACAATATTTGTGCGAGTTACTATCCTATGGCCTTTCTTATTCCTCTGTAAAGGTTTATCAGCCATTTTAGCATGTCTACATATGGATCTTCCTCTTTCAAGCCAGTTTCATGTCAAAATGTTCTTGAAAGGGTGTTTCCATAAGAGGTCTCCAAGAATACTGGTTGGGATATTAATTTTGTGTTACAGAAGCTAACACTTGCTCTGTTTGAACCAACTCATCTGGCTGCCTTGAGGGTCTTAATATGAAAACAGTTTTGATTGCTTTGACTTCTGCAAGAAGGGTATCGGAGTTGAAAGCTCTTATGGTGAGCCAAACCTATCTTATTTTCTATAGGCACAGGGTTTCTTTGAGAATTAATCCTTTTATGCTTAACATAGTATCCAAGTTTACTTTAAGCCAAACTATCCATCTCCCAGTTTTCCTTCCTGCGCATAAAAATGAGGGAGAAGAGAGGCTCCATACCTTGGATGTCTACTGACAGCTCGGGTACTAACTTGACATAACTAAATCTTTCAGATCTTTGGATCACTTGTTCTTGTGAAGGCAAGAAGGGAAAACCTGTGACAAAACAGACAATTTCCAAATGGTTGTCTAAGGCTATTACTTTTTGTTAAATTCATCATAACAAATCTATTCCAAGCAGGGTTAAGGCAAACTCTACCAGGGACTTGGCTTCATCTATGGGTTTTTGGAAAGAGTTGTTTTCTAGAAGTAATCTAGAAGCTACTACTTGGTCCTCTGTTCACAATTTTACAAAACACTATAAGTTTGACTCCTTTTCTAGGTCCAGATCAAACATTGCTAGGACTATTTTGCTGGAGCACCTGGACTCTTCTCCTTCCATCTCCCAATGTAGTTAGCTATGGTAATCTACTCATATAGCTAAGGATACTGCAGCAGTGACCAATATGATAAACATAGTACAGTTGAGTAAGTTGAGCTTACCATAACAGTAGATGTTTGAATGATCACTGCTGCTGTAGCTGCTCCCTCCCTCCACTCCCTGGTGTGGTTTTTTTTATGCCAGGGTGTGGGCATTTAGTTTTTGTTCCTAACCATTATCCTTTTCCAGGCTCAGATTCTCCATCTCTGCCAGCAAGAAAGTTCTGAAGGGCTTTCTGCCCAGACTTGTCCTTTGGTTAACTCAGCTCAAGCTGCTTGACAGTTTGGACCTGTGGAAGGTGCCTGGAAGCTTGGGAAGCTGGTCTGCTATTATATCTTTGGCAAAATATAAACTGTATAGCTATAACTACTGAAGCAGTGATCAGTATGGAGAACATTGTACAGCTGAGTAAGTTGAATTTACCATAAAATTAGATGTTCATATGATCAATGCTGTGGTAGTCACTCCCTCCCCTCCATCTCCCTTGTTTTTTGGTGTGTTTTTACACCTGGGTGTGGACTTTTTGTTGTTGTTTCTAGCATTGTCCTTTCCGGGCTAAGCCTCTCCCACTCTGCTGGCAGGTAAGCACTGAAGGGCTTTGTACCTAGACTTGTGTTTTAGAGAGCTCAGCTTGAACTGCTTGACAGTTTGGAAGTGTGTAAGGTGCCCTGAAACTTTGGAAGCTGGCCATCTGTTAATATTCCAATGAAACTTTTTCTAGAATATCATTTTAATAAATTCTGGCACCTTCTCTGTTATAGGCCGCAGTCATGCAGCGGTTAGTGTTGTCGCCTCACAGCAAGATTTTCTCCTGTTCGATTCTCAGCTGGAGCGCTTTCTGTGTGGAGTCTGCATGTCCTCCCCGCAGTCTAGTGATGTTTGAAGACATGCAGGTAGGTGCATGCGTGAATGGATATGCCTTCTTTGAAGGTTGGGCGTCGGGTTGGCAACTCAGCACCGTAAAACTCCATTGCCAATCATTAGCAGACCGGAGTTCCGCTGTGGCGACCCCTAACTGGGAAAAGCCGAAAGACCTTCTCTGTTATAGCTTTCAATATAACATCTTTCAACCAACAAAATTTAATTCTATAAATACTACACTTAATTTTAGGAAATTTATTATCATCAATACTGATATTAAAATCTGATCTTCTAATACCCTTCAACATTACAAAAAAATTCTTTGATAAAATAAGAATACATTTATCTCATGGAAGATAAGAATTTTATTTGTTGGCAACAGTGTATTAAATGATCACACAGTTATTGATATTCAACATCTTATGAATGACTAACTTGACTTCACATGACTGGTTATTATTACAAAGTATATTAAATCACTCTCAGAATCTTTGTATAATACATAATTCCTTATTCAAAGATAGACCATAACTAACAAATTATTTATATGAAATTATACACAAGTCTAAGTTGGAAAACATTATTTCCAAATTATGTAAAATACTAATAAACTATAAAACAGAACCACAACAAAAGTTTTGGGATTATATCATGTTGGATTGTCTTCCTTGTTTATCTCAAGAAAACAAATCTAACATCCTCTCTATGAAACCGTTCCTTTTTGATTCGAAATGTGTTCATAGGGTAGAATATGACATACTTCCTGATAACAATATTGGAGCATATTCAAATTTTTGCAAAGAGCTTTTTTAATTAATAATAGGATAGCTTAATTTAATAAATCTAAAAGAATCACTTTTTGGAGGTGTTTACAAGTATGCAAAGCACATTGGTTACATATATTTTATGATTGATCTAAGTTAAAACAATTTTGGAATGACAAATGATTTTGTAAAAGCTATTTTTGATTCATTCTCACTTACAAAAACTTTAAATTTATTTAATGTTAATGAAGACTCTGCTTTAAGTAAAGAGAATATATTTTTTTTACTATGGACAATACTTGCGATTGCCAGAAAAAGCATCACAAGGAAATATAATTCAACATCTCCTTCACTTATTGAAGCCACCTTCTTACTCTTTTTGATGGAAACTGTGATGAAAGAAACAAAAGTCAAACAATTCAGAATCCATCCCAAGTCTTTTATTAACAGTCCCTTTGCAAATGGCTTCCACCTCTCCTCGATGAAATAAATGGAAGGTATCCTTACATTGTTTATTTTTAATTGGAATACTGGAAATTTTCAAGTTTCCTTTTTTATTGTTTTTTTCAGCCCTTTGTACATAATGGGCTGGATTCACGATGGCTTGTACGGAGTCTAAGAGTAGAGTAAGACTCCATGCAGCCATCATGTCCGACGAGCGATCCAAGAACAGCCTGCAGGGGCGTGCAAGAGAGCTCCTAAAATGGCTCTTACACGGACAGGGGCCGGGTTATGCAAATTACCTCAATTGCAGGTGAAAGGCATGCAAATGAGGTAGATTTGCGATTCAGGAAAACCCAAACCTGTCCGAGTAAGAGCAGTGTTATCTGCAGAAATGTACTCAGTTGACAACTGAGTACCGTTCTGCAAATAGCAAAACGGAGCCATGACAGCTCCAAATAAAGGTTGCATCCAGTGCAGGAAGCATGCCAATTGCCAAATATACGGCCAATGGCAATGTTTCCTGATGCAATATGAAAAAAAAGAATTTCTTTTTTTGTCCGATTTCCGATGTTTAAGCATAGCGCAGCGCCGCGCAAATGGGCTGTGCTCTAAAAAACAGAAAAATAAAAATTAAAACCCACAAATGTGGATTTTATTTAAATTGTTAATTTACAATGCAATAGAATGGCAGGCTGAAGACATGGCCACCAAGTAGAGGTTGTTAAGGGGGGAAGCACAGTCTAAGAGATGTAACCAAGCATTAGTAGGCAATCCTGTGCAAAGGAGGGTTAGGATAGTGAATTGCAGGTTTACATAGCAAATGAGCACAGTCAGTGGAGTGTAGGAGTAGGATAAGGGGAGTAACAGAGTAGAAGATAGGTGACATCACAAGTGGGGTCTGTATGAAAGAAGGGAAGCTCATTGGAGCAGAGTGGCATGTGTCTGTGTCAGCTATCATTTACACATCATTGAAAGTGGTGTTTCAACAGGTAGGCTAGGTAAAGGCAAGAAATGGAAGGTATATGCCATGAATAACACCAAAGTTTCTTGCTGAGTGGGTATGCGCACGTGTGCGTGCCTGTAAACCCGAGTAAGACAGTGTGCGCGCGTGTAAGCGTGGGTGCGCATGTTTAAGCCGGAGTAAGCATGTGTAAGGCAGTTTAAAGTGTTGTAAGCGCATTTGCGCTGGTGTGTGCGTGTTTTAATCTGAATAAGCAAGTTGTAGTCCGTGTAAGCATGTCTGCGCTCGTGTGAGCTGCTGTGAGCCTGTTTGCGCTTGTGTGCGCGGCGCTGCCCCCCCCCCCCCCGAGGAAACAGAAAGGAAATAGAAAGCACAATAAATAGTAGGAAGCTACCAGGGAGTACTAGCAGAGTTAGCAGGTGAAAACAATCAGAATCAGGCAATTACACAGGCAGTACACTAGCCCAGCCTAGCACTTAAAACTCTGCAAACAACAGTCCATAATGTTTCTCACAAGAGACACTGCAGTAAGCTAATAGAAGTGAAAACTGAAAAAGCTTTACTGAGACAAAGACGTGTTAGGGGCTGCCATTGCTGTTATAAGGCGACATATGCAACATGCTGAGGGTGGTGACAATGGAAATGCTGCTGACAACCCACAGTGAGGAGACGAGAAGAGTGTACAGGCCCAGGGTAACCTACCAGGGGCTACATGAGCTGGAGATAGTGGAGCACTAAAGAGTGGACAGAGACCTCCTGCAGCAAACTGTTGAGCTGTGCAGGCCACTCCTCACACACAGAACCAACAGAGGGGAACCCATCCCTGTGGAAACCAAGGTATGTGTTGGCCTAAGAATATTAGCAACAGGTCCCTTCCAGAGACCAACTGATGATATGATGGGGATATCACAGGCATCAGCATCCTGGGTACTGCACCAGTTCCTGGATGTCACGTCAGCACATGTCAGTGATCATGTATATTTCCCTAATTCCCGTGAGGTATTGGCCAGCAATATGCATCTCTTTCAGCAAATAGCGGAATACCCGAGGTAGTGGGCGCAATAGACTGCACGCACATATGCATCAAAGCACCAGCCGGCGAGTGGGGTAGGGTCTACTTCAACTGCAAGGGCTTCCCCTCCATCAACTGCCAGGTCGTGTGTGATCTCCAGGGCATAATACTGAATGTGTGTGCTGGCTGCCCTGGAAGCTACCATGATTCCCATATCTGGCATCTGACGCAGCTGTACCAGACATTTGCCAATGGGGACATCCCACATGGTCACCTAGTGGGGGATGCTGGCTATGCACTGGAGCCGTGGCTGATGACACCCATCAGAAATGCACACACCTGAACAGGAATGCCATAATGAGGCACACGCACAAACACGAAATGTAATCGAGCGTGTGTTTGGGCTGCTCAAGTCACGGTTCCAGTGCCTGGACACATCTGGTGGAGCCTTGCAGTACTCACCAACTACATGTACCCAAATTGTCATGGTATGTGCTATGCTACATAATATGATCCTGCGAAAACAGCTGCAGCAGGACCAGCATAGGCCTGGGCCAAACAGCCCCCCACCATTGCCAAGGTCATCACAGGCAGAGCGCGACTCGGAGGAGGAACAACCTGAGCCTGCCCCAGTAGGCAGAAGGAGGCGTGCCCAGTATGCTTTGGCCTTGGCAAAGAGGCAACGCATAGCACATACAATGGCTCAGTAGGAACTCTGGAAATGATACCTCTCTCTGACTTGCACATATAGTAAAAGGGATGTCCAAGTTGACACTACCTGCTTTCAAACCTGTACAGGGAGTGTAGCATGTGCATCCGACATAGGCAGCCCTGCAGCAAAACCTGAGGCATGATTGCCATGTGTTAAGCAATTTAAAGCAGTGTTAAACAGCATTTACCACCATGTAGTATATGCAAACAGAATTGCACACACCAACTAGTGCAACTGTGGTCAATGTTGAGTAATATTCGGCAACATCCAGCAAAGTTGGTGAATATTCAGCAATGTTGGACAAGCCTGGTCTAAGTAGGGCATAGCTGAACAAAAGCCAACATGCTCATATTTGCTTAACTGGCCCTTAAGCAGTCTGGTCTGCTCAGTATGAAAATATAAAGCAGTGATGGGCCTCAAACCCAGGATACTGTGCACTATAGTTAAAGTACTGAGCCACTAAACCATGACAGTATTGCAGTGGTCAGCCAGTATGAAGGAATGTTGATAAGTCTATGCAAAGTATCTCATGGAATCCCTGCAGGCACAGCATAGTCCATGTTGAGTTATGACACAAAGGTGAGTCCTGCAGTAAGAACAGAACTTGACTTCCAACACACACACACAGTATAAATGTTAATATTGGTCATGTTCACACACATCCACAAATGTAGTGGACCTCAGATCTCAACATACTGAAAGGTCACACTGGGCATGCTCACACACTTGAATAAATGAGACAAATGTCAGGCAACAAAACATGGAAAGCCTGAACTGGGCATGCTCACACACTTAGGCCATGTCTGAGTACAGCAGTGGGCCAAACATATCTGGGAGTTGCATGTGTTAACCCAGGAACCTCTCACTATCCAGCAATCTGCCCTGTGCACACAGTTTCATGACAACAGACACATATATAATATAGTGGAACCCTATCATAATCAGATAGGTTCTGCAGATACCCAAGTTGTTCATAGAAACTGGGAAAGCAAAGATGCTAAAGACCTGCAAACAGTATCAGCAATAAATATTGTGCATCCCGAACATAAGCATAGGTTCAGAGGTCGATACTAGGCTATCTGCCCTAGGGCATGTACAAGCCTAGCCAGAGTGTGTTTGGCTTTTGCAACCCTGTCAGATTACTACGCTGAGCCAGTGAATAGTAGGTCACACAAGATAGCCCATGTATGTCTAGGCTAGTGTGCCTCTGTCTATCAGGGACACAGAAGATATCCCAAGGGTAAACATATGATCACCCATACAGCCATCAAGATGTCCCCTGTAGGTGGTCAGTGGGTGGCTCTGCCTATGTGAAACTGTGATCACAATCCAGAGTGAGTGGGGGCCCTGGGATAAGAATCTGTCCCTCCAGCATGACCTATTAAAATCTGTGCTGAGGTATATGTCCCTGGAGTGTGTAGCTCCAAGGGAGTCGGATATCCTGAGGTGGAGCATGTCCAGTAATTCTAGGTTGGGTATTTCTGTAAACAACAGGCACACATCATATCCGAGTAGGTGGTAAGTGACTGAGTATAGCTGGAGTTACTGCATCCGAACTGTGCAGGTCATCCGTGTGAGTCCCTACATCAACTTGGTGAGGAACTTCTGTGTCCAGTACAGTTGCTGCAGGTGTTGGGTAAGGTACACCCCAAATGTGGCATTGTAACCAAGCATGGTTGTGATGAGTATAGGGGCACAATGACCTCACTCGATCTAGATGTGAAACCATATGGGATAAGGTGGCTTATATAGAAGGTTTGTCCAACCACTTTGGCAACGTGAATGTCAAAGGCGACAGTACAAACAAGTCATGTCCCCAATCACCTAACAACTCCTACCGTATGTAATGGAGTACTACCTATGTGGTAACATGTGGGCATGTTGCTATTCACAAAGGGGATGACTATGCAACTAATGGCATTTAGCTGTAGGCCATGGCTCAGGCACCAGTCATCCATCTCTGTGAGATCCTGTTTGAGTATGCATGTGGCAGCTGGAGAGTTGATTATGGCACCCAGTTTGCAGTCAAGTGCGAACAAGGTCAGCCATATTCCCCCTGTGGTAGCCTGTATGTCAGACAAATATATACTGAACAAGAGAGGTCCCAGGACCGAGCCGTGTGGGATGCCACGTGTAACTGGTGTATAGTCAGACATGGCACCTGCAATTGTGACCATGTGGGTGCTATCCCTGATCCAGGTAGCAATCCATCATGTGAGATATGTGTCCATATCGACGCTGGTGAGCCTATGCATAATGGCCCAGTGGGTTATTGTGTGGAAGGGGTTTGCAAGGTTCAGGTAGGCTGTGTGGACAACTGTCCCTATGTCGATGGACCTGTTAACCGTCTAAAGAATACAAACATGTTCAAGAGGCAAGATCTGCCCACAACAACACTGAAATGTGTAGGACACAGTGTCTGTATGTTCCCGATGTCTATGTGTAAGAGACCCATGACAATACGCTCCATAGCTTTGCAGAACAGGCTTGTTAGGCTTATAGGGCAATATTGTCTGTGGTCTGTTGTGGCACCATCTCTGTGGAGTGGAACCACTGTCGCTGTACACCATTCCGTGGGTACATATCCTGTAGTAACTCTGATATTGCACAGTAATGTAATGTGAGGGTTACGTCTGTCATGAAGCTTGTGTAAGATGCATGCCGGGACACCATCTGGTCCCATTGATGCTGTGATGTATGCTTTGGGCAGGGCAGCACTCACCTGTTACTGTGTGATGTCAGGGAGGTTACACTCTATTGGGATGGATAGTTGCTCCCTAGGGGGGATGGGAGGGAGACATCTGCACTGAACCAGTTTGCCAGGATGTTGGCAATGCCATTGGGTTCAGGGTAAGTTTAGTCAGTATGCAGTAACTCACAGCATATCAGTGAGTGTCCACCCAGGTTCCTGACATAACTGAAGAAGGCCTTGTGATAGTCCTACGTGTCTGGTGCAATTGCCCGTGAGAAGCAGCCCTTAGATAAGTTCATGAGTGATCGTAGCTGTCTGCTAGTACAGATCACAGATGCTTTCCCCATCTGGGATTGTGCTCTATCATGTAGTAGCTTCCACCTGATGTTGTACAGCTTATTAATGGCTGGGGTCTACCAGACAGGTCCCCTGCCATTGGAGGAGTGAGTCCTGTTGTTATTTGGGATAGCAGAATCCATGCAGTCCACTAGGTGTCCATAGAATGTGTATGTAAAGGATTCAGCAGTCGGAGCCCTATTTGCCACTGTCTCAGGGTCTCTGAAGGATACCAACTTGCTTTGGTGAAGTGAGAAGTTGGCTCATGAGAAGTTCACCAAGATTACCCAGGATAGGTATGTGGAGGGTATATGTATGTCCAGTGAGATATATGTATGTTCTGACCATACCAATGAGGGGTATATCGCTGGTGTGGAACAGAGACTCCCCATGTTGGTGATGATCAGGTCCAATATGTATTCTGCCTTGTGGCTGTGGTGACTGGTTGTGCCATAGCATATGAATTTACAAATTGTAGCAACTGTAGGGCGAGGGTGTTGGGGCTTGAGTAGTATCCCCAGTCAATATTTGTGTATTTGAAGTCACCCAATATAATGGTGTTTGTGTAGACCTTCATATTCTCCACTGTTCCCAGGAATGCCGAATATGGTTCCTGAGTATGGGAGGGTGGTCTGTAGCAGGCAACAAACTGACAGGCAGTTTTGCACAATGGTAGTTGTATATGTATGGTCTGTGATGCTTTGTGCAGTGCTACTAACCCGGAGGTGTGTGTATCTGTGATGTATATGGATACTCCCCCTAGTTGTGTTGTCCGTTCCAAGTCCTGTGGTCAGAAAGCATGGTATGAAACATAACCTGGTAGTGCTGGTGTGCATATGTGAGCCTGAACTAGGCGTCTGTTAGTGCACAAATATCGCTATCCTCCATACTAAGGAGAGTCCTGAGTGGCCGCAATATGAGGGTAACACATCTGGTGTTGAGCAGCATCACCCTTAGTGTCATTTAACCTGTAATGTCTATGGAGGTGGGTTTGTCTTTTGAGCCCTGCTCAACAAATGCACTATGGTGGTAGCAAGAGCCTTAGCCAACATTCGAAGGTCCAAGGGTGACAGGTGCAAGCTGTCCATAGTGAAGCTAAGCGGCATGTCGAGCATGTCACCACAGGCTGACAGACACTGTATCCCCTATGAATGACACCAATTTGTTAGCCAACTGTTAAACGTGATATGTTTGTCTGTATACTGTGACATCATAATTGGTGGGTGTACGATGGTAGACAAGGTCAGGGTCATACTGGCCTGGGCTACATGATCACAGTGTTCTTCCATGTACCATGTCATGTGGTCCAGGGAGTAACGTCTGAGGTTTTATGCACCAGCATAGACAACGATGGTGCCAGTCCTGTACTTGCTTTGGAGTGACCTAACTGCATGTGTTATGTGGCAGATCCTGGCACCCGACAGACATCCCAAAGTGACTATTTCCATGTTTGGGCTAGTGAGTGGTACATCAGTGTGTCTGACAATAAGTGTCGCCTATTACAAGTGCATTCGGTGTGTTGTTTAGCCCGAAGGGCAGTGACTGTGTGGCACACTGACATTGTGAACTATGTGATATGTGGGTATTGTAGTGGGGTAGCAGTTGTGTGTGTGCCTGCTGTGGAGGTCTCTGCTGCTTAGGCAGAGTTAATTCACAGCATCAGAGTATGTCTATGTGTGATAATGTGGTTTGAGTGATGTCACCAGAGGATATGAGAGACTGATATGTGGTGTGTGTGGTTACCTTCACCACCTGATAGACTGTGCCAGTCATGGGTCGAGAGAGTTCAGCACCCTGTATGTCTCTATAGGTGCATCTCACACATATATCTGAGTTTGTCGGGAGGAGGAGTGGGTTGTCTATGCACATGAGGCAGATGTGACATTGTGTCAACATCACAATATTCACCAGCTGGACTGGAGAGTACACACGAAAGCGACCCCTGGACATGCCAGGATATTATGATGACATACACTGTAGCCAGATCACAAGGGATCAGTAGGGTGTTAAGTGTGTAAAAGAGTATAACAGGGATTAGTGCTCAGGTTCGTTTGTGTTCTGTAAAGAGTAGCTGAGAAGGAGTCCAGACTGAATCATGACACCTCCGACAGCTATGTCATATATAGCAATGTACACCCATATATGTCCTGAGTCAGGGCCAACTGTACCTGACAATACAGACATCCTGACAGACAGGCCCATATATACAGACCCACCTCCCACTGACGGTAGTCCATATCATCATACCAGGAGATATCACATGTAGAATGGATGAACAGCTACCCCCAATGCCAAAAGCATGGCAGCAAGTGGAATACTTTGATTCCCAATATGTGTCATGCATAAACTACAGAACAAACAGATCCTGCACCTGAACAGTCAGCTGAACCCCCCCCTACACAGGATGTGGAACCGTTGAATGTGTTACAGCAACATATGGCACTCCACACAAGTGTTGGTGCACAACACACCATGGGAAGTACAGTCCAGTACACCTATGAAGTCTGATCTGCAAGGCCATGGAGTCCATCATGGTTGAAGTCATAAACAGAGCTATTGGAAGCTGACATACACACAACCCTACTAACTATGGTATGTTCATGCTAGACTGTTTGCAAGGCAGCCACCCAGGACATACATCACTGAACACAGCTACACATGTCTCACATAGACTTTGAATAGCCCTTTATCAACATCCCAGACACATGTAGTACCCACAAAACCAACAAGCTGTGCATAAATATGTGTTGACATATGAAGGAATGTCAGTGTGTCCACAGATAGATCACACAAGGTAAGGATTATGAGTTCCTGTTCAAGCTGTTGACACCCGACGACCCACATGGACCATTCCTGGAATGGCATAAAACAAAGTGTACACACATTACCATGTCCAGTCTGATGATGTTACCATCCTATACATACAGCAGGAGAAGAGAAACCAGCCAGTAAAGCAAATAGCGGGCCGTGTTAATGCGTCTCTCTCTAGTATCATAACATAGTTAGGTAGGGGTTTGAATCCTGAAAACACTGAGTGTGTGTGTGGGTTGTGTGTATGTGTGCAAATGTCTTTGAAAGGAGTGCCCTTTTTGGAGACTGGGAAAACACACTAAAAGATGTACATTCCTCTTTGGAAAGACTGATGATGTCACGATCCTACAAATACAGATGGAGAAGGGAAACCACCCAGTAAAGCAAATAGCGCGCCGTGTTAATGCATCTCTCTCTAATATCATAATATAGTTAGGTAGGGGTTTAAATCCTACAAATGCTGACTGTGTGTGTGTGTGTGGGGGTGTGTGTATGTGTGCAATTGTCTTTGAAAGGAGTGCCCTTTTTGGAGACTGGGAAAACACACTAAAAAAGGTACATTCCTCTTTGGAAAGACTGATGATGTCACCATCCTACAAATACAGACGGAGAAGGGAAACCACCCAGTAAAGCAAATAGCGCGCCATGTTAATGCATCTCTCTCTAGTATCATAACATAGGTAGGGGTTTGAATCCTGCAAACGCTGACTGTGTGTGTGTCACTGTTGATCAATGCGGTGTGGGTTTTACTTTTACTATGGTATGACATATTATGATTACAACAGTAAGTGCATTGCACACATCAGGTATCTGCGTGGCAAATATATATGTGTACATGTCCCCTCAATCAGTACATAAGTGTGAAGCCTGCATACTACATGAATACATTTGTTTCCATTGACAGGTTGTGCCGCTGCTTCGCAGATCGTAGGTCACATATGTATGCATGTGACAAGGCCGTCCACTGTCGTGATCTGTGGCCAAGGTCATCTGTGTCACACACACCCATGACAGTTACTTAAGAGTAGTGTGAGTGAGGGTATATGCCTGGGGTATATGTCAGACATGTTCATACACAACGACTGCCAATAATGGACAGTCTTTATAGGTGTACAACTGCCTTGTGGATATGCATTCAGGCCTCTAATGTCTTATGTGATACACTTTGGGACTCCACAATACCTATGGATATGTGGATACCAAGGGACACATGACATAACATGAGGCTGTATGTACACATTGGTACCCAACATACGTGTTGAGGGCTACCACCTGTGTGGTACTGACAGGATAATATGTATAGTACATGTGGATAACTATGCCATAGTTGGCTTACTGCTATACAGCATGTATCAGACAACAAGTATCTGTATGATATCCTTGTGTAGGATATGTGTCCCATCCAGGGAATGCATTGTAGGCCAATGCATGCATTTCCAGATTTGGACGGGCACATCCCTAGTGTGTTTGCATGTACCTAAGGGGGCTATATGCCAAACAGGTGTGGTCACAGGAATGGGTGGCGGTCATTACCACTGGTTAGTGTTGTAGTGTAGCACCGGAAGGATCCAACTTTTACTGAGTTCCCTACGACTGTGTGTCATTTGTCAGGACATCATCCAATGATTGCTTATAGTCATGCTGTTGAGGTTGTGTATACTACCAGACCGCAAATCATTGACAGATATTAACGGTATCACCTACAGCATAGTGTCAACCTATGTCATACACACGTCTACCCATGTTAGTACATAACTGTAGTAGAATGTATACTGGCCATTGAAAGATACTATGAGATGTTAATGTGTACAACAGGGTATTCCACACGTCCCATGTGTCCACTATGCACGTACATGCAGACAGTGCGCACCCACCATGTTCACAGATGTACACTTGCTAATCTGTACTGCAAACATCACACACGTACTGTCCACTCACTAACACATGCTGGCAACACATTACACTTCAGCCAAGTGGCACATGGGTGGACAATGCATACTCAGACCTAACAGTGGTGTAAACAATGCTACATTGACAATCAGAGCTTTGATGCATAATGTCTGCTCAGATATACCTACAAGGATGTCATTACACTTTCCTGTTGACAACTTGCTAATATTGCTACACTGCTATAGTGTCACCCTGTGCATCAGCACCATGTTAGCCTGTTCCTCCGTCAATGTTACAGATGATAGGAGGTGACACAGGTATCATCATATGCACAGGGCATTTTGTTGTTTGCCAGTGCCTGACACTGACCCATCCAATCGACATGTGTGTGTGTGTGTGTGTGTGTGTGTGTGTGTGTGTGTGTGTGTGTGTGCGTGCGTGTGCGGGACAACAGTACAGCATGGGACAATGTTGATGTAATGTGTGTATGTGTGAGCCCTAGTTGTATGGTTAATGTGTGTGTGTCTGCATGCACACAGCTCCACCATGTGGCTGCCCTATACGGCAGTTTGTGGGACAGCCACAGACTGTACCTGCTAGGCTGTACAGATCACTGTCTCCAGCCACGGACACAGTACCTGTGTTTGGCAGGGGTGCTACAGACAGTATCGGGTACCAACCCTGACTGGGTACTGTCATCAGAGGCAGAGGTATGACGACTGGACCCATGTCCCTTCTGGGACTGGCCAGAGCCACGTGCACGTGGTCTACTGGGACGGTCAATGGACAGGCCAGCCTCAGCATTGCTGGGGCTGGTACTGCCACTACGGGAGCAGCTGTGAACTGTGGGCCGTCCGCAACCACTGCCAGCTGTTGCTGGCCTGCGTCCACGTCGACCTCGCAACCGTCCTGCACGGTCCGGGCTCATGGAAGACATATTGTGGAGGGCATCTAATGTCTCCCCCCAACGTCTATCAAGTGACCTCGGTGTAAGTCCAGATGGCACCGGCAAGGTCATGGATGCTGTCATTGATAGCGGTGTAATGTGCCCTAAGTCCCTGCCTGGTGTATCGTTCCATACGTGCCTGAGCCTGCATTGCAGCCCAGAACATACTGGATGTCGTAAGACCTGCGAGGGCATGACTGCCAGGGGCAATATGACCAGTGGTGCTCCCCTGAGAACCCCTGGACCTCTGCCTATGTGGTACTGTTCCAGGAATATGGCTATGGCTGCTGTGAGGGGATGCAAGTGCCACGGGTACCACACACTCCTGGTCAATGCCAACTGTATGCTGTCCCTCGCCTATGGCCATTGGTGATACAGGATGTATTGACAGTATGAGTGTACACATAGATGGGGTTGAACGCTGTGTACTGTCGATTGGCGGACCAACGACAGACCCTGTCAAACCTTCCTGTGACAAAATACATGTCTCATCATCACCACTATTCGTGGCAGTGGCTTCAGGTTCCCTGCTGCTTTCGGCCACCCCTAACTCAGCACCTGTGAGAGGAAGACAGGAAACGCACTTTACGGTCTACACATGAACACTAATACACTCCTCACTACAGCACATACACACACACACCAGCAATCCAACACATACTCTAATAGTGGGTGAAGGTGGGTGTCAGTATCACAAGGTAAACAGTCACCACACACGTGTCAGCATGCAGAATATTTGTTGCACAAGACCATGCAGTGCAAGTGTAGACACCCCTATTTAATGGCAGTATATATGGCTTTGATGCAACTGTGTAGTTGTTCAGTGATTGGCTACACCCTGGAACACAATGTGTACATGGACACAACATTGCTGTGCAGGTATTATCAGCTCTGCAATGCCCTGTACACCATCATTCACAAGTATACATGCCATGGCTGCATGTGTTATCTGTGACACACATAGATATCCATGTCTGAGTACCGTGTCTGTGTCCATAGCAGATAATAGCGGGCACGGGTGTAGCACATGCATGATATGTACACACACGGGATGAGTGGTGCATGTTGACATGAAGGAATCCCAATGCTCGACATGGCCAGTGTACAGTGATTATGGTGAGTGTGGGACATATTGCAGATATGTTGGTGCCAGACAAGGCATGGCATGCTACACGACTGCAACATTAATCACCACACATACCCAGTGTGTGTCAAGTGACCTATACACCCACTAGCATTCCAGGACATATATGTGACACTTTGGATGGCGACTGCTGTGCATGTTGTGTATACTGGCATATGTAAGCACTCACACACAACATGCTATGCATATTGTGTATATGTGCATATGTTTGCGCACACACAGCATGGAGGTGCAGAGCAGTGACTGCAATGAGTAGTACTGTGGTCACTGTAACTGGATGGGGTGTAGTACCCTGTGCCATCATCAACATGCATCTTGTGGTCACTCACAGCTATTAATGTGTGCAAGACCACCGCCTAGCATGCTGTACCTGAACTGCAGTGCTGTGGCTACGTTCACAATTACCTTGTACATGGGTATGTGAGGGAGCATTGCCTAACATGACTGTGTTGAGTGTTGCACAGCCCCATGATAGGCCACTACCCCTGAGGTACATCATGTGTGGGTGTGTTACGTGTACATGGCCTACACCTCACCTATGACGTGCACATTTCATTACCAATATTAAAGTGTTAACACACTCACCAGCATGTATAGTCTGCCCTGCTGTCACACCAGAGGGACCTACAAGAATATGACACAGTTTGTCAGTGGCCACAACTGTGGCATTGCTACTGTGAGTGCGCTAAACTACAGTGGAACAACAGTCAACAGTCACAGGTGTACAGATACTATTCCAAATATCAGTATTGCACACGATAGGCAGCACAACTGCTAAACACACAGTACACATCTCACATATGCATATTTTAACAATACAGGTAACGGTAGTCTACAGCTAGGGCATATTACCTGCACGCTCCATGTCATTCTGCTGGGTGGCTCCGGCCTCCACGATGACACGTGTGTGATACTGTTGCTGCTGTAGGCCAGCAGCCACCACGCTTAGGAGCAGCTCCTCCACTCTGGAGAGGGGGGATGTATGGCTGCCCCACCACCTGTGGCAAGCCGTTGCCTACGGATATCAGATGCATGCTGCTGGACATGTCTAATTAAATCACTGCAGTGATGGTGTACCTGCTCATATGTCTGGTTATGCATGCCTATGTCATTTACTCGGCGAACAAGATCTTGCCAAAGTGCAGTACGCTCATTCTGGTGCTGGCTGGCCCTGGAAAAAAGCAGGTTATTGTGCTGCACCAGGCTGTTCTGCATTTCCTGCTCCTCCGCAGCTGTATATGACGGATTGCGTTGATGAGCCATAACCCTGGAAGACAATTAAACGATATGTGTGAGCAAGTCATGTGGCACACTTAACATTATGAAGTAGAGACATCACTTAACTGCCATATATAGCATCTATATGTCTATCAGAGGATACACACGTTCAATACCACATATCAGTGCTCAGCCCACAACTGGCTGACAGTACCTGCCACACTCCATATAACAAACCGGTATACACCAGTAGTCGGCACACTGTTTGGGATACAATGCACAACCTCGCCCCGGGGGTATATATCAAGCTAATGCATGAAGAAATATGTCATCCAATGCAATGAATGTAATGTACATTTACAGTATTACCAGTAAACCACCCTAGTCTTTGATGCCATACCCCTACCTAACATATATGCACGGTTATTAATATAGCTGGCATACTGCTGTAACAGAGTATACATGTTGCTAGGTACACACACATACCCTGCAACACACATGTGATTGCGGGCATAGTACAGGTATCATTACACACACATCAGACATACATACAACACACAAATGTATGCAGACACAGATGAGCATTACCTGTGTACCTTATAGTGCTGTGCGCCCCTACTTACAGATACCTATGCCTGAGGTATGTAATCTTTGCAGACTGCAGGAAACACACAAGACAGTGTTACCAGGGAATGTGAACATACACCATACTGTGCTGTTTAGGCCTACAGCTTCAGGTAGTACAACAGTTCATATGTGAGCTGGATTCACCAGCAGTACCACTTACTGAGCATACATGTATTGCTTCAGCCTACAATGGGACACCACAGTCGTACACAAGGAACTACGTCACAACATATGCCATCCTACTATGTCTGCATCCCAATAACTGACATATCTTTCTCTGGCCTCACACCTAGGACACAAACTACCATGACAGACTCAACCTCACACTAAGCTATCACACCTTTACAAACCTTGCACACAGTCACTGTCACACTCATTCCACCTCACATAGCAGGTATTGCACTGAGTACATGTGTGTGTGCATTGTGTCATAGGTAGGTAATACGCTATTGGCCCTAGGGCCTAGAGCAGCCTAGCCATATGCTACCCTGCCCTTTGACACACATGTAATGTGATTTCACTTGCTCCTGTCAACTGGATACACAAAGGTGACTCCCAGGGCATATTACTTATCTCCAAACAAATCATCAGGGGTATGTATGACATCTGCTAATGATGAGCCTTGTTTGTTAATGCTGGGTGGTTTAGTCCAGAGTATGGCATATTTGTGGATAGGAACCTGTACCTCCAGCATGTGCTGTTTAGTGAGGTGAGAAGGATTAGGGCCCTAGGGTCATGTAGCCCGGAGGGATTGTGAGGTGTTGTCACGGTGGTTGGCCGACTGCTATGGGTGTGACATACCTCTGGATGTCCGGCAGTGGTAACCTCTGGGTGGGCGGTATGCAACGCACTCTAGCTGTGGTTTTGTGAGTCAGTCTGCATAGGGCATGTGTTTGAGGGCAGTATTACTCTTTGTTAGGTATGTCTGTGGCCTTTCCACTTGCTGTAGTTGTCATATGAGGTACATACCACATGGGGCATTGTGATGAGTAGAGGGGAACACTGACCTATATTTCCCTAGATGACATACCTTTTGTGATGACACGTACCACATAGACAGATTACAAGACTACTGTGGCACTGTGATTATCAAAGGGGAGCCTACTGTCCACCTGTGTCCCATGTTCCCTTCTGACACCTTCAGTGTTAGGCAGGCTACCACCTATGTGGTAGTTACTGCGTAAGGTGTTTTGGAATGGGGTATGGCATTGCAGTATCAACACTGGTGTTCAGTCCATGCCTTGGGCAACAGGCACCTGTTGTAGTACACATGACCCCATGTCTCCCTCTCTCTCTCTCTCTAATATATATATATATATATATATATATATATATATATATATATATACATACATACATACATACATGTATACATATCTATCCATATCTATCCAATCTATCCATATCTATCCATATATATCGATATATATCTATATATATATATATATATATATATATATATATCTATATCTATATATGTATATATCTATATATAGATCTATATATCTATAATTCTATACATCTATAATTCTATATATCTATATCTCTATATATATATATATATATATCTATATCTATCTATATATGTATATATGTATATATCTATATATAGATCTATTTATCTACAATTCTATACATCTATAATTCTATATATCTATATCTCTATACACACACACACACATATATATATATATATATATATATACACACACATATATATATATATATATATATATACACACACACACACACACATACATCTAAACATCCATTGCTGTACATATAGCTGCACATATAGGCACATATACTGCCCACCTTTCATGGTGGGGATGTCAATTATGCAACAGTTGTGAGACATACGGTTATGTAATACTATTGCACAATGTTGTGCAGAATGCATTCTGCTGTCCTCAGGCCGTATAGCTGTAGCAGGCCTCACTGCCTGTAGCTCAGTCCCACAGCGTTTAATCATCACATGACATATACTGTCACTGCTTACCGTCTGCAATGCCACACATTACCACCTACATACATATGTGCACATAGCAGCCTTCAACAACATGCATATGTCCAGCCTTCACTAACAGTTGCAGTATGTCCCTTGCCCTATGCAAATGTGCATGTACATATAGATACAGACTGCTGCCATATATGAATGATTCACAGTATGTAGAGTACCCTTCAGACACATCATTCGGATGTCAGCAAATACATATCTGTTACATACCTTACCCTTTGCATTCCCCACCTCCATCTGTTGTAGGTGTTGATTTTTTTATTTTTTTTAGTTTTGGTTTCCTCTGTGTGTTGGTCTTTCTTTTCAGTGTCTGTCTCCTCCTGCCTGTTTGTATCCGTCTGTCTGTCTCTCGCTTGCGCTCTCTCTCTCCCCCCCAGTTGGTGCAATGATATAATTGCATGTGTGGACAGCAGATGCAGGCTGCTTTTCTAGGTATCTGCACATGTGCATGTGATGGCCTCTGCACCAATTGGTGCCCACCATTTAGTAATTGCATGCAGCCTGCTGTGTGGTAATTGCAGTTCTCACTGTGATTTCAGGACACTGCTATAAAATGATAGGTTAGGTAGGCGTAGCCCTTTCAGTTTTGCAAGGTGGGGACAATGCTTGTTTGCTGTGGACACTGTTGTCTCAGTCAGAAGGTTGGTATATGTCTCATATCTGAAGCTGGGCTGTAGCCAGTGAAATGCATGTTGTACTGAAACCGGACTGTTGCTTCTTCCAGTACACTCTTCTCAGTGTGTAGGTTTACTCACACCTCCTAATGCTAACACTGGATACATGGGAGTATGTACTTTCTTTTTGAATTAGAGAATTAACTGGCATACAACAGTAGTTATTGTAATGTATTCCTATGGCTTTCCTATTTTCCCTTTACATTCACTCATTGTAATGCATGTTATATTTCTTTCAGCACCAAGTTATTGTATATCTGCTGTGGCTTAGTGGTACGTCATGCAGACTGGTGAGCCCAAGATGTGGGGTTTGAGACTAACAAGGGTATTTTATTTTGCTGCTAAGCAGTACAAGGGCCCTGTCATACAGAGTGACTAAGGCACTTTTACGAAGTTGTAAGTGGGTTTGCGCGATGCTTAGCTAAGCGTACACATGCACACTCGCTTAATCCTGCTTACTACTGCCTAAAAGTGCTTACTCCCGCTAACCCCCACGCTAATTTCTTTTAAAGAAAAGAAAATGGGGAGATAGGAAAGTGGTGAAAAAGGGGGCACAAAGAGGGACAGACAGTAGGTAAACAAGCTCGAGAAGTGGAGGACGGGTGTAGGGAAGGTCCATAGCTGCCCATTTCTTTAACAGCAACAGCTGTGCATAGGCAATGAATTTGGAGTGAGATTTGAAACCTTCCACCCCTGGGAGAGGGGTGAGGACAACAAAGTATGTTGTACTGGCAATTCTAATTATCAGCTTACATGTTTGTCCGATGGACATGTGTGTGTAATGGGCGGCTATGTATGGGGTGTAATTTTTCTGTGGGTACAGATTGCCCTTTTTTTTTTTTTTTCAGGTGAGAGTGGGAAGTGAGGTAGAGGAAGTAGGTATGTCTGGGGAGGTAGGTTGGGAAGGTAAACAGACAAGACGCATACAGGGGCGGTGTATGACACATGGGGTGGGTGAACACAATTGACGGGGTCGGATGTTTGGAAATCGCAAGCCCATGAGCCCACAGAAGGTAACAGTGGAACTGAGATCCCCACCAATGGGCAGTCACCACTGAACCTTCACAGCCCTGAGGGTGGCTATGCTGGGGGCTGCATAGGATGGGCAGGCTCACCTGTGAGACGTGCCACTCTTGCCTCAAGCTGGCATAGGGGATCAGCGACTGAACGCTGGATCTCCCTACGCACCACAACCCGGACCCTTCGAAGGGTGACAGGTGGCCCTTCTCCTCCCACGCTTGCAGGGGGGGGTCGAGCCCCTCCCCTGCAGTGCTTCCACCCAAAGGTGGCACAGGACCAACGGAGGAGGGGAGCCCGGGCTGGGCACTAGACCTGTTGGTGCCAGGTGCACTCGCCGGCTGAGGAGGGACAAGTGGGTCCGCTGGGACCAACCTTCCCATACGTTTTGTGATTAGGTGTGTTTAATTACAACATAAGCAAAACAGCATTCCAGATTAGTTGTAACAGCATGCAATAATATTCCCATTAACTCAACACACCAAGGGTACAACAGTTGAACAGCAAGTTCTATCATATGCTTGCCTTATCATTTGCTGGGAATGTCTTTGAATACATCAAACCATATATATTGAACCACAGTGGTTATTCCAACAGCATGCAGGGATGTTTGGTAGCAACAGGCCACCATGATTGTGGTGTTTAAACAGGGCACATGCATCAACGTGAATGCAAATATTTATAGAACAATAGGACATATGTCCCAACAAATATTAAGATTACACATACCCATTGAGGTGTGGAATTGCATGGTTTATGCACATACAGTAGGGTGTAGAAAAAAACTCGGTTAACATTTTTTAATGACCTTTTCATCTACACTAGATTCCCAATGACTGCAAGTGTATATCCCTTACATATGTATTATTACACTTGCCACCATGCATTAGGTTGTGTAATGGGTTTGGCTAGTTCAATATATGCCTGACCTATATCTGACATACTAACTGTCCAGGATGCAGATGTTACTGCTACATATTTCTTGATCGCATTTATATTTCTTTATCTACATATCTGGGATGTTTTCACATGACATTTTCACTTCGATTTATACAGAACCTTGCATTTCTTGACACACACTCACATTTGTGGGGAAAAAATAACACGCTACACTTGTGCCAGGTTTACTTATTCATGCCAGCCAGTAACTGACTGTTGTGGACTGTATATATGTTTCACAGCTACTAGCACTTCCATCACCCACTTTATATGGGACTGCACAACTCTGGGTTGCCAGTACCTTTTCAAACAGTACTGTTTGTATAATGCAAGGGTACTACAACATTTCAGACTCTGTGCACAGACACACTCTGGGTTTTAGACCTTTATTAATGACATTACACACTTTTCCACAGGCTCACTCCTTTATTTGTTTTAACGGTGTATATGGCAGACAAGTTCAAGACATATTATACCTTTATTAATAGGTTAGCACACTCTTTTCAGGCTCACTCACTTATTTTACATGACAGTGCCTGCAGAGATATTATTCCAGACATATGTTACCTTTCTTAATGGGTTACTACACTATTTTTCTGCCTCTCTGAAGTTTTTATCTGACAGTACATGCAGAGGACTTATTCAGGCAATTTTATGGCTGTATTACTGGACTACAACACTTTCTTTCATGCTCTCTCCCATATTTTATATAACAATACATGCAGAATAATCACTAACCTGCCTGGTGGTGCAGCCTTAGCAGCCTATCAGCATAGGCTTGCTGATTCATAGCACGGTCACCTGCAGCTGTAAAGTAAATGAAGGGATATTGAGACATACCTATCCGTTATACATACTCCATTATCAATTCTTACATACTGCATTCCATGGCTACATACTCAGTTGTGGGGCATCCCGCATCCCATGGGCTTCCTATATCCATTGGTTCAGGCGGTCCTGCTTTCGTCTCTTCAGGTCTGCATGGTGGTGATGGACCTGCTCATCAGTCCAAGGAACGCCTGTGGCACTGGTGAGGTCACGAGCTAACCGGTTCCAAGCCTCTGCCTTGTACTCCGTCCCTTGGAACTGGCCCTGCATGAGTCTTGACTCGTGACAGTGGACAAGGAGCCAAACCATGTATTTGGACTCCTCGATGCCCCAATGTTGCGCTCGGAAGCATGTTCCCTCTCTGACACCAGACATTCTAACTGCAGATGTGAGCTACAATCAGTTATGGCATGTATTCCCGCTTGTGGGCCTTAAATATGCCGCATTTCCCCGCACTTTTTTGTGATTGGCCGTTTTGCAAAATTCTCGGCTGACTGCAGACCTGCTTAGTAATGGTTAAACTATCATTAGTAAGTATATGAATGTTTACAGTTGTCTGTTTTCCCTATGTTGTCATGGCTTAGTGGTTCTGTATTTTGCTTCTGATGCACAGAGTCCTGGGTTCGAACCTTGTCATTCATTTTATTTTCATACTGTCCAGACAGGCTAGGGGGTGTGGCTGCATTTAAGCAACTTTGCTCTACGTTGCTCCTCGGTGCCCTACAGTGCCCTGGTTTTCGTGGCGCACATGTCCGCGCAAACACATTGCGCTGGGTAAAGCGCTATTAAACTATGGCCAACTCTATTGCGCTGGGTAAAGCGTTATTAAACTATGGGCAACTGTATTGTGCTGGGTAAAGCACTGCTGAACTGCAAACAATTTTATATCAGGATCCTTTAAAATATTTATTTTGTTCACTGATACATTGGCCATTTCACTGCTTTTTAGTAATGTTTAAACATATTTGTCAGGTATTATTTCATATACTGATTTTAAAATAAATACGAAGGGGAGTGGTGGGACTCAAACCGTGAATGCCTCTTCTTTGTGCGAACGCTCTACCATTACGGTATTGCTATTTGGTGTGATTTGAATAAACATTCTTTCTTATGCTCTTCCATGTCAGAATTGCTAGCTCTAGCTATGCACTGGGCACATCTGCACACACACGCGCAAATACGGGCAGCTATTTTGGGAATTTAAAAAAAAATTTAATATTTTGCGTTTTAGAACTATGATAGGGGTTTACAATATCAGGGAGTGTAGTGTTGGGTGCAGGGACATTTGAGCGGACTCGCTCTTGTGTGTTTGCTTTTACTTTTAAAACACTTGCAGGGGCATGGACATTTAGACTGCTCGGCAGTCGGACACGCCCCCTGCTTTCTTACACAGTCCGTGTAACACTTACGGTTGAGTCAGCGTGCCCTCATGCATATTCATGGCATGCTGATGTCATACCGTTCAACTGCAGCCTCCGAGTAAGACTTAAGTCTTACACGGAGGATTCGTGAATCCGGGGGAATGTATATACTGCGGTGGTGGTGCTGTGGTAGCGTTGTCGCCTCACAGACGTTGCATGTTCGATTCTCAGTTAGTGCGTCTTCTGTGTGTCATGTGTGAATGGGCATTCCTTCGCTGAAGGTTGTGCATTAGGCCCGGCAAGCCAGCACGTAAAAATTTACTGCCAATCATTAGCGGACCGGAGTTCCGCTGTGGCGACCACTAACCAGGAAAAGCCGAAAGACAGTTTTGTACATAATGTATATAGTTAAGTTCATATAATTGTGTTTTTAATTATTAAGTTTTAAAAAGGTATTATTAATTATCTTATTTAATACAAAATAAATAAACACCATTTGAGTTACAAAAAAAAAAAAAAAAAAAAAAAAAAAAAAAATGGTTTCATCATTAATGTGAACCTTAAAACAAGGCGTCATACAAGTGTGTCAGACTGTAACCCTTCAAGTGACAGGAAAGAACTGAGCTCCTTCCAGTCATTCTACCATTAGTATATCACAACCAGCAACGAGGTGTGCAACGGTTTCCAATTCGGTTTTACAAAACCTACATTTGTCTGTTTCTCCCACATGTTCAGGGGACTTTGTAAACCAGGGTGTACGTAGATTGCTATCTTGGGCCACCAAGATTAACCTTTCATCTCTTGGTTTTAATTTGCCTCTCCTTAACAATTCCTGTGTTTGTTCCCGATCTATATCTGCAACGATATTTATGCATTTTCCACATTTCTTACCTTCTCATCTGATCCTTCACCTTATATTCTTTCTTTTGTTTTTTAGCACATTCAGTTGCTGCCTGACTTTTATCTACTTCTGGTTTGATTTCCATTCCTGCTTGACACAGATGTGCTCCTGCTAGAGTAAGCAGAAAAGTCATCTTAGATTTATTCTCCTCATCTTTCAAAACATTCACTATGTTTGGGTCTTGTGAGGTCAGCAGATGTGTGTGGAGTCCAACGACTGCAGATCTATACATGTAATCAATTTCAGGGAGGCCCATCCCTCCTCCGGAACAGGGAATATATAATCTTGGAAAACTCTGATTTTTATAAATCATTTGGAGAGCATGAAGCACCCTTCTTGTTTTCTTAACTAATCTATCCAACATGTTTTGGGGCTAGTCATTAACTCCAAAACTAAGTTAGGACAGAAAGAGCAAATTGGTTTATAACTTGGATTTTGTTCCTAGATGTCAATGCTGTTTTCAGGATTAATTTAAGTCTTCTAAAATATTCCTTACTACGTTATATTCATATTTGTTCATGTTTTATGGTTGATCCTTCATCAGTTTCCAAATATTTGTACACTCCCTCTTGCTCAAGTTCTTTTATATCACATTCTTGTCCCAAAATGATGTTTACTTGTGCTGCAGCTTTCCTGCTTTAAAGGCTGATTTTGCACATTTATCATCAAGACCAAATGACATTCTTATATCTTCTGAAAAAATTTGACAACCTGCAGTTGTGCTTTCAGTTCCTCATCTGATGAGCTATACAGTTTTAAATCATCAACAAAGAGAATATGAGAAGTCTTTACACTTTTTTGTTTTCTGGGAGCCAGATTGTAGCAATGTCCTAAGCTATTAAGTAAACAGCTTAATGGGTTAGGGGCAAGCCAGTATAGCAATGGTGACAGAGTGTCACCATGGAATATTCCCCTTCGATTTTTTTATCCCAGGAGTAATAATTTGTCCTTTATCATGGCATAATTGCAAAATGGTCTGCCACTGTTTCATTGTCATTGTAATGTAGTCGAACAGTGTAGGGTGTATCTTACATAGCATGACATTTCCCTGTGGTACATTTGACTGGGGACACATGGCTGAAGTGACATTCAGCTGCAGAGAAATATGGCTGTTTGAAAAATTCCCTGTGGTCAAAGAGATGCCCACACTGCCATGCTCACAGTTTTAATAATCAAATGCATGGTGGCAGAAGGAGTAATGAGTGTTGTGCTCAGTGTACAGTACATACTTATGTAACAAACTACAACATGTAGAAGTGTGCTACAGCATGGAGGAAATTCTGCAGGCTACTGTAGTCACAATTATGCTCCAGTATGCATTTTAGGTAATGTTCCCTAGACACTGTGAAGGGGTTAGTGGTCCACACACTCCAATTATAAAGGCACTGCCCATTGTGCACTGCATTTTTACTGCCACTGACATGCCCTCTGGCCAGCCTGCTGCTGTCTGCCATATTGCCTGCTCTCTCATGTTCCCTTGGGGACCGTGGACATAGTTTCTCCCCTGTGCATTTGGTTATTGAAGCAGTGAGCATGGCAGTGTGTGCTTCTCTTTGCCCACAGGGAATTTGCAAACAGCCATATTTCTCTGCAGCTGAATGTCACTTCAGTCAAGAGTCCCCACTCAACTGTACCACAGGGAAATGTCTTGCTGCCTAGCCATCTGAATCCATCTTATACATTTTTAATCACTCTTTTATCCCTGAATGTGGGATACTATCAAATGCTTTTTTGTAGTCAATCAATGCCACACTTAGATTCTTCCCCTTTTTACAGTTCTCCAGTATGACTTTATTTAACAGCAAATGATTCTTTGTTCCATATGACTTTCTTTTATTGCCCCTTTGTTCTACTGCCATAATTGACTTTTCTTCTAAATGACTATAAACTCTGGCATCAATTCCGACGTATAACTTATACGTCAGAGGGCCAGTTATTGGTCTATAATTTGTAGCTTGCAGGTTCACTCTTAAGTAGGACCATTGTTTTTCCTGTTGTTAGCCAGGTTGGTGTCTGTTTGGGGTCGCATATAAATAGTTCTTACTCATGGCTAAACCTTTGTGCAAAGATGTTAATACTTTTAACCAAAGATTAGGTACTGCATCTGGGCCTTGGGTTTCACAAGAGTCTCTCTGGCTGTTACTTCACCCCATTGTATTTAAACGTCTTACTGTTTTATCTACTTCTATCCATTTAGCAACTTTGTTATGTTCCACACGATCTTCATAGACAACGTCTCCAAAATGTATCTATTTCTTCTTTTTTGGCGGTCTTTCAATTCCTTTTACCTTGTTTCCCAATTCTCTATAAAAAATTTTGGGTCATCAATAAATTGCTTATTTTGTACTTTTCCTTTATATTTATCTGCGTACCTTCTAAGTTTTTCTGCCTGTGCTGAAATTTTTAGTTTATTTGTGATAGTGCATGATAGATCCTGATCTGTTTTTAATACTGCACATTGCTTTTATCACATATATCTTTCTTAGTATTTTTGTTGATCTATTCCCTCTTCTACAGTCTTCTAACAGTGACGCTTCTTGTCTTGTTTTATAGTTTTCTCTATTCAATATTTCCATGATGATATTCAATTTCTCCCCCTCCTTTCCCTCACAACCCTGTGTTCTTGTGGTAGAACTTTTATCAGTTATTAATTTAGCTGCACAGTAATATATCCTGTTTATTTCTGTTATATTGCATGGATCTCTATGAACAGACCTAATTACTTTATTCATTTTATCAGACTTCTGACTTTTTGGGTTCTGCAGTCTATTTCTTTCATTGATCTTAATATATCTGTCTACGTCTATTACATCAAGAAACTCTTCTCTTAGCTCATTTTCTTCCAAACCGGGGGCACATCCTTTGTTTTCCATTTCCTGTGGGCACATGGGAACTCACTGGCCTATCACTCCTCAACACTGACAGCATCAGAGTTTCTACAGTTTCCTGTTCCTTCCCTTGCTGTCTAGCTTCAAGTGAATGTTTATACTGGCTTCCTGTGGAAGACTCCAGAATATCCTCATATGGCACCTGGCCAATTGCTTCCTGTTCTACTGGTTTCCTCTTAATTTGGATATCCATTGCTCTATCTTGTTGAGGTGCTTTTTGAATTAGATTTTCTACATTGAATCCTTCATTTCACAGGTACTCCATAACCTCAGTTTCTATTTCTTTAACTTCTCCATTACTAATCTCCTTTTCTACTTTTCCTCTTTGTCTTCTTATTTTTTGTATTGTAAAGTCTTCCAGGTCTGGATTCCTTTGCCTGCATTTCTCTTCAAATATCTTTGGTGCTGCTCTTTGCATAAATATTACACTATATTAAATCTCTTTCTTTCCCATGTCCATATTTCTTCTTCAGATGCCTCCTGATCTTCCTGCTTCTCCTTACTTTGGGGACTCACTCCATCATGCTGTGATGTAACCTGTATCAAACCTTCTACACCAAATCCTTCACTTTGCAGGCACGCTATAACTTCAACTTCTATTTTTTCTCTCAATCATTTTGTATATCTTGTGTCTGGAAATGTTGGGCTTTTTGCATAATAGTAGCAATACATAATTTCTTTCTTATCCTCAATAGTCCACTTAATCGCCTTTATGGCTTTTATTTGGCCTATCAGTTTTTGTGATTTTTATGGACTACAACTTCATTTTACAACAGGGGCCCATCTTCCCCTTGTGCCTAGCATGGCCCCATTGTAGGAATGTTTCCATATTTTGAGGACACACTCATCTTTTCCAGTCCTGGCACCAGTGTGCCTACCGGGATTGGATACTTTTTTTATCCTGGGTCTTGTGCACACAGCTCTCTTTTTTAATTTTTAACCTACTTCTGTCCATGATATATAAATACAGTCTATATATCATTGTCTTGGTGAGATTTTGTGAAAAACAGGGTCCACCTCATGAAGGTACTCACCAAGACTTGAGGATGAATTCAGTTTCAGCAATAAAACTCTGCTTTCTTGAAGACTTATCTCTGCATTCGGACCCCCCATATATAGCATGTATACTATATGGGTTTCAAGATAATGTTTAAGGCAGAAGCATAATTAGATATAGTTTTGGCCATCCACTGACAGGTGCAAGGATAATGAAACATGGCACCAAATCAAAGCTAACAAAGTGTACAAGTAAAGGTGTCTTTGGTAGTAGGCAGTCTAAAAGCACTGCAACCTCGTTAGAACAATGGCCTCTTCAGGGTTGAGAGAGCAATGCAGAGGTGCTGTATACAGAGAGTCAATAAACTGAACCTTGTTAGGCTGTTTAACATGCTTAAGGCAGCAAAGGCAGACATCAGGCCATTGAGCACTCTAGCTATTACCTCTTGTACACGGAACCCAAACAGACTGCACATGTGCAATGATTTTAGAGACCAGAGTCTGCAGTGGAGAAATCAGCTTCAACTGAGTAAGTTCTCAAGCAACGCAAGTCTTAGGCTGTGTGTCACCAACTAATGCTGCCTGATTAAAATGATATAGCAAGTACAATTAGGAATCACTGGCTTGCAACAGGACAGAGTGTAAATTATGAGATAGAGAAGGGTGTAACCTTTCTCTAACATGGAAAGACAGGAGAAGTAATGTCACTAGGCAACCCATATTACAAAAGTACAGCCATGAACTCCTGCAAGTGTCTGCAGTTATAAAATTCAAAGAGGAGTACAGAGGGGTCCAGGAAAGTAAATAATGTGGGAAGAAATAGCCAGGGAATTGTTATGGCTAGGCTTGTATAGGCCCTAGGGCTGATAGCCTAGTACCAACCTATGAACCTATGAACCATGAGCCCAAGCAAACCACCTGGTGAGCACAAGGTCAAACAAACAGCTCTATTCAAAACAAGCAAGGAAGGAAGCAGGCCAGCTACACTTAATTATCCAAAGTGAAGCCTGCAGTACAGAAGAGGCAGGTGTACTGAAGTACACTCTGATGTACTTTATCAGTCCATGTGTAGCACTCTTTGATGAATACTGTTTTTAATTTTTAATAAAGGGGTTCAGGATATGTAGGGACAATGTGCAGAGGTACCTTCAACAGGCTAGGTACAGTATACTTTACTGAATTATTTTAAATTTTTATTAAATGGCTTCAGAACCAATAGGACTCCACAGAGATATCTTCAGTGGCCTTTGTGTAGTACGCTTTGCTGAATATTATTTTTAATAAGTGGCTTCTGGGTCAGTAGAGATACTAGGCAGAGGTATCTTCAAAGGCCCATGTGTAGTACAGTTTGGTTATTATTTTTAATTTTAATATATGGCTTCAGGGTTAGTAGGGATGCTAGGCAGAGGTACCTCCACAGCAGGACTGCAAAGCCATCTGACACACAGTGATGAGAGTTCTGATTCACAGATGTCAAAAAGGTTCATAAGCTCTAATCCACATTTTTAAGCATATCAGCATTTTCTTTGGTTAAGATGGTCACAAAATGTAAAACAAGGTACAACAAATCCAGTGGTTCTATTTCAGTTCAGAGATGAGATGTTGCAAGACATCAGAGATGAAAACAAAAAGTAATCAGATTCTGGCTTCATAGCACTCACCCCTCCTTTCTTTTGTATCTCAAAAACTAGCAGTCTTTTTTTCCTCTCTCTTTGTTTTCAGAATCCTGATTCCCAGTGCAGACAACCCAAAACATATTGCTACTTGAGTTACAGCTGTAACCAGGAAATTATAATTACATGTTTGCCCACAATGTCTGAACAACAGATCCCCATGCTTGACTTAACCTTGGAGAGAAAACAGTTTATATTACAATGTAGTTATGACTGCATGCCCATTCAGTTTCTACCAAACAAGCTCTTCTTTCAGAACCAGCTACAATTACAGTTTCATAATAAAGAAACACATTTAATGGAATAATGATCATCAATACATTTTCTGTGAAGCTACAAGACAACATTTCCAAATATAATATACTTGTGTAGTTTGAGCTTTGCCTTACCTTACACTCATTAATGTATCTGCCAACACTGATCCTGCCTTGGTTTTCCACAAGGATGTCAAGTGTTGCTTTAGCCTTCCCAGTTATGTTTATGGAAAGCACTTTATCTCTTTCCAGAACTCCCTGTGGTACCTGCATGCAAAACATAAACAGAAATGCAATTAATACAATAAAAACTATCATTCAGGTAATAAATGCATTTTGATAATTTCTTACATATTTGTTTTTTTGGTGCACAATGCTTCCTTTGCATGACAGACTGTAGACTGCAGTCTCTAGACCTCAGCTCAATCTTTTCAATTAGCTAAAGGTTAACAACCACTTACAAGAGAGTATTTTAGCTGGAGGAAGACTAGAAAGGTTGTTGGTATCATGGACCGGAGAGAATTCTAACAAAGACACTGATGACAGATAATGATTGCCTGACCCACTTAGCTTCCCTTATCCATAATTTCTGAATAAAATAAAGTTCCTGTATAATCAGCAGTTCATCCTTTATTTCTTTCACCCAGCCTAACAAACGTCTTTTGTTTATCCAAGTAATCCTGAACTGTGCCACCATCTGTGATGCAACATGTTCAGAAACAATGCTTCATACACCCATTACCTTTTCAGTAAAAAAAAAAAAAAAAATATGAACGACCCCCAGTCCCAACCATGGACTTCAGCCATTGGATCATCAATGCCAGTGATGTTCCAGAAAATCCCTGTATAGGGGCACAAGGCACTAGTCAAACAAGTTGGGGAAGACAAAGTTCTCCTGCATGGCTTCCATCGTAGTATAGCTACCACCTAAAATTTTGAGAGCAGAGAAGGCACCAAATACTATCAGTTTACACTGAAAAGGGTGGTTCCCTACATCAAATCAAAGTATCATCTATGTGGACCTCAGATGATGATGTCACCAAGAGGCAGCCAACATGTCCAACAACACTGTTCATTTTTTTATGGCAACATATTTACAACTGCACTCCCTTAGAGAGTTAAATTCTGAAACTCAACATTGGAATGTGCACACTGAAAGCATTAAGGTCTACAGTACAAAACTCTCCAGCTTTTGGAAATATGAATAGGTAACAGCAACCCCCAGCCTCATTTTAAAGCATTAGCAATGTCAGTAACTCAACAGGTAGAGCACACACCTTTGGTGCTGGAAGAACAGAAGGGTGTGTGTTTTATTCCCACACTAGGAGGTAGTATTGCTGACACTGTAGCAAAGCATTGGGGGAAGTACACTCCTGAGTGTGTTGTCCTTTGAATAGAATGTTAAGCTGAAGTCCCATCTACTTGAGTTGGTGGTAGCAAAACAACAAAAAAAGCAGGGCATTTATTTACACATTAAAATCACATTTTTTCTATTTATGCATAAACTAACATCTAATATTTTAATAAAAAACAAACCAAATCCAATTCCCATGTATATACAATCCTTTACACCAACATACTGGGACACCTCATCCTCCACAACTGTTATTCTATAGACATTTTTATCTTATTAATAGCAGTCTGTCCACTCCATATTTGATTGTACTGTAATTATTGACATATGCTCCCAACTATCCATATAGCACTAACCATCAATTTTGTCCAGAAAAAGGAAGTTCCATGATACCCTGGCTAAATTTCCCTAGTACTATAAATGCCAATGCTGGTCTTCCCTGAGGAGAGAGTCCACTAGCTTACTGGGACTAATCCAGTCAACAAAGAATGAATAAATACATAAAAACGAGGTAGTTTTGTACTAGTGGATGCATAAGGATGTAAGCACACCTTCTCCACTCAAAGAATGCCTAGAAATAATCAGAAAAGTTACGTTAAGCAGACAAAAGTACAGAGAAATGAGAGCAGTAGTTGAGTTTGAGCTAGATGTCAAAAAATGGAAAGCAACTAAGTAAACAAAATAAATTATGGAGAAACTGCTGGGGAACATAAGGGGGTCCAACTTAGCATTGCTATTGCTGAAGAAAACCCCGAACTACAAAAGGGTGACAGCAATAACAGTGGAAGAGCAGAAGCATCAATAGCATGTGTAATTGTTAACTTGCAAGACGCAGATTAGACCAGTTAAAGGGTGTGCACACGTATGCAACCAGCATATTGTACATATTTTTTTAATATTTTTTCCCCTAACAGATTTGTTTTTCAATTGAATTGTACAAGTTATAGGTCACATTAAAGGTGGGAAAAGTTTTGAAATTATTATGGTCTCATTTTTTTATATCACAAAATCCTGGCATTTTAACAGGTGTGTGTACAGTTTTTATATCCACTGTATATGCATGGTCCTAAACTGTGTGGGAACTCATATATACTGAATGAATTTTTGTGTTATATCAACAACATTACAAATGATTTAAGTTTTATCAGTGAGATGGATAAGAACAGGGATGAGCTTTTTGGATGTGTTGTTGTACAACAATGATATGGATTCTTTTTAATCCTCTTTTTATCATAAGGCAAAATATTCAAACAATTTGCTTAATTTTAATAGCTCTCACTCCTCTGCCACAGAAGAAAAACATTGTGAAAGGGCAACTGGTAAGATTGTCCAGGTTTGTCTTTGAAGAGCACAGATTTCTGGTAGAGTGTGAGTTTTTAAAAACAATATTTTTAGACAGGGGGTACCTACAGGCTCTGTTTGATAGTTCCTACAAAGAGGTGATGGGTGTTAGGCTTATAAAATATCCATGCTTGATTAGAAATCCATCTAACTTACCCAGTCATACAAAAGATGAAAAAGATTTTTCTAGAGCCATGATGTTAGAATACAACAGGAACATGAACATTAAGGAGATTGTTACAAGGAATTTGTCCTTCGTTTTGGTGATGAGCCAGGGTTTACTGATGAAAAAAGGAAAACATTTAAAAGTTTTGTTTGAGTTTAACAAAAATATTAAGGAAATTGTCAATAGGGTTTTGTACAGATGTGGATCCTGCAACCAGCGTAAGTTCATTGTAGACATGGAGAACATTAATATGGGAGGATATCCACATATTATTGCCCCCAGTGGTCATTCTGATTGTAGTGCCAAGGAGGTAGAATATTTAGCAGAGTGTACCTCTTATCTTTGTTTTTATGTGGGTAAGACTGAGAAATGTTGAGAAAAAGAATGTAACAATATCTATATGTGCTGTAAAAAAGGTTTAATTTGATCAACACCTTGTGCAAGAACTCTAAGGATTGTGTGCAGTATAGAAAGTTTTTATTTTTTTGTTTTGGAAAGGGTAGCCCAAGATATAAGAAGGGGAGCTGGCACATCAGGCTTGAAGCCAGGAAGCTTCATTGGCAGATTGAACTGAATGCCTCTAACCCCCCAGAAATAAATGACAACATTTCAATAAATAGCTTGTTGGCACTTGAAAAAGCTAAATGATTATTACATTTATTACATCTTACATTATTATACAGAAACGTGTATTTTTCACCTGCAGATAATTTAACATGTTTTAAATGAATTTTTAACATTTTGCTATAATGTATTTGTGTGTTGTGTTTGAAAGGAAAAATTTGTGCATTCATGCAACTAACTATTTGGCCACATGGTAGCAGCAGGCAAGTTTAACCCAGCCACTGGGGATGCACAAACCAGTGATAAATGGGGAGGGTTGCAGTCAGGAAGGGCATCCAGCATAAAATTTTGCCAAATCATACATGCGGACAATAGTACAGATATACATACTGGATCGGTCGAGGTCCGGGTCAACAACGACCGCCACCAGTGCTGTTGGCCAACAGGGTGCTGGCAGAAATTGGGCTACTGTTGGCCGAAGGAGGAGAAGAGGGGGAAGGCATGCCCAAAGGCAGGTAAAGGCTAGGACTGTGGTAGTGAGGGTCGGAACTTTGAATGTTGGCAGTATGACTGGTATAGGGAGAGAGCTAGCTGATATGATGGACAGAAGGAAGGTTGGTACATTGTGTGTGCAAGAGACCAGATGGAAGGGGAGCAAGGCTAGGTGTATTGGAGGTGGGTTCAAATTGTTTTATCATGGTGTGGATAGGAGGAGAAATGACGTAGGGGTTATCCTGAAGGAACAGTATGCTAAGAGTGTTTTGGAGGTGAAAACAGTGTCGGATAGAGTGATGTTTATGAAGCTGGAAATTGATGGTGTAATGATGAATGTTGTTAGTGCATATGCTCCACAAGTTGGGTGTGCGATGAATGAGAAAGAAAAATTTTGGAGTAAGTTGGATGAAGTGGTGATGACTGTACCCAAGGGTGAGAGAGTTGTGATTGGAGCAGATTTCAATGGGCATGTTGGTAAAGGGAACAGAGGGGATGAGGAAGTGATGGGTAGGTATGCTGTTAAGCAAAGGAATGCAGAAGGTCAGATGGTAGTGGATTTCATGAAAAGGATGGTCATGGCTGTGGTGAATACATATTTTAACAAGAGGGAGGAGCATAGGGCGACATACAAGAGTGGAAGAAGATGCACACAGGTGGATTATATCTTATGTATAAGGGCCAGTCTGAAGGAGATTGGAGACTGTAAAGTAGTGGCAGGGGAAAGTGTAGTTAGGCAGCATATGATGGAGGTCTGTAGGATGAAAATGGGGATCAAGAGGAGGAGGAGTGTGAGGGCAACACCAAGGATCAAATGGTAGAACTTGAAATAGGGTAATTGTGAGGTGGAGTTCAGGGAAGAGTTAAGACAGGCACTGGGATGCAGTGCAGAGTTACCGAATAGCTGGGTAACTACAGCAGAGCTAGTAAGAGAGATGGCTAGAAAAGTGCTTGGTGTGACATCTGGAAAGAGGAAGGAGGACAAGGAGACCTGATGGTGGACTGAGGAAGTAAAGGAGAGTAAACAGAGAAAGAGGTTGACGAAGAAGAAGAAGAAGTGGGATTGTCAGAGAGATGAAGAAAGTAGACAAGAGTATAAGGAGATGAGGTGCATGGCAGAGAGAGAGGTGGCTTAAGGATAAGGCATATGAAGAGTTGTATAAAAGGTTGGACACTAAGGAGGGAGAAAAGGACCTGTACCAATTGGCTAGACAGAGGGATTCAGCTAGTAAAGATGTGCAGCAGGTAAGGGTGATAAAGGATAATGAGAGAAACGTACTCACAAGCGAGGAGATTGTGTTGAGCAGATGGAGAGAGTACTTTGAGGGGCTGATGAATGAAGAGAATGAGAGGGAGAGAAGGTTGGATGATGTGCGGATAGTGAATCATGAAGTGCAGTGGATTAGCAAGGAGGAAGTAAGGATAGCTATGAAGAGGATGAAGAATGGCAAGGCTGTTGGTCCAGATGACATACCTGTGGAAGCATGGAGGTGTTTAGGTAAAATGGCAGTGGAGTTTTTAACTAGATTGTTTAATGAAATCTTGGAAAGTGAGAGGATGCCTGAGGAATGGAGAAAACGTGTTTTGGTACCCATTTTTAAGAATAAGGGTGATGTGCAGAGCTGTAGTAACTACAGAGGGATTAAATTGATCGGTCACAGCATGAATTTATGGGAAAGAGTAGTGGAAGCTAGGTTAAGAAGGGAGCTGATGATTAGTGATCAGCAGTATGGTTTCATGCCAGGAAAGAGCACTACAGATGCGATGTTTGCTCTGAGAGTGTTGATGGAGAAGTACAGAGAAGGTCAGAAGGAGATGCATTGTGTCTCTGTGGACTTAGAGAAAGCATATGACAGGGTGCCTAGAGAGGAGTTGTGGTATTGTATGAGGAAGTCGGGAGTGTCAGAGAAGTATGTAAGAGTGGTACAGGATATGTACGAGGGTAGTGTGACAGCGGTGAGGTCTGCGGTGGAAGTGACGGATGTGTTTAAGGTGGAGGTGGGATTACATCAAGGATCAGCTCTAAGCCCTTTCTTATTTGCAATGGTGATGGACAGGTTGACAGACGAGATCAGACAGGAGTCCCAGTGGACTATGATGTTTACAAATGACATTGTGATCTGTAGTGAGAGTGGTGAACAGGTGGAGGAGACCCTGGAGAGGTGGAGAGATGCTCTAGAGAGAAGAGGAATGAAGGTCAGCAGGACTAAGACAGAATATATGTGTGTGAATGAGAGGGAAGCTTGAGGAATGGTGAGGATGCAGGGAGTAGAGGTGGGGAAGGTGGATGCATTTAAATACTTGGGATCAACAGTTCAGAGTAATGGTGAGTGTGGAAGAGAGGTGAAGAAGAGAGTACAGGCAGGATGGAGTGGGTGGAGAAGAGTGTCAGGAGTGATTTGTGACAGACGGGTACCAGTAAGAGTGAAAGGGAAGGTCTACAAGAGGGTAGTGAGACCAGCTATGTTATATGGGTTGGAGACAGTGGCACTGACAAAAAGGCAGGAGTCAGAGCTGGACGTGGCAGAGTTAAAGATGTTACGATTTGCACTGGGTGTGATGAGGGTGGACAGGATTAGGAATAAGTATATTAGAGGGTCAGCCCAGGTTGGAAGGTTTGGAAACAAAGCCAGACAGGTAAGATTATGTTGGTTTGGACATGTGCTGAGAAGGGATGCAGAGTATATTGGGAAAAAGATGCTAAGGATGAAGCTACCAGGTAACAGGAAAAGAGGAAGGCCTAAGATAAGGTTTATGGATGTAGTGAGAGAGGACATGCAGGTGGTAGCAAGATGCAGAGGACATGAAGAAATGGAAACAGATGATCCGCTGTGGCGACCTCTAATGGGAGCAGCCGAAAGAAGAAGGTGGCAGATAGCAAGTTTATAAAAAGGGAAATGGTGAGTGAATGTTTAATCTGATGAAGCTCCTGTTATATGTTTGGAACAAAAGCGCTCATTAAACCAGTGTTCTTGTGTGGCTTTACCACCCTTGGCAGGTGATTTTTTTAAGCTAAAATGTAACATCAATTGATAAACTTGCTGAACAGTGTCCTCAGTACAGGAAAAATCCCAGCAACATGGAAGAAAGCAGCAATTTCAGCCATTTTGAAACCAGGCAAAGATCCATTAAAATTGGTATATTACAGACCAATTTCAGTTTTAAACGAAGATTATAAAATAATGATAGTAATACTGGTAATTAGATTAGCAGAGGAAATGACTAAATTAATAAATTAGACCAGTGTGGGTTTAAGGGAAGGCAAACATTTGACAATATACTTAAAACACTGATAATTATGCAGGAGGCAGCAGAAAAGGAAAAAAAAACTTGGGGTTAGTAACTGCAGATGCAGAGAAAGCCTTGAATAGAATTAGCCGGGAATACTTTGTCATAATATTAAGAGTTATGGCTTTTCTAATCTTCTTGCAAGCATATATAAAACTGCAAATACTTGTATAAAAGTAAATGTGGAATTAAAATCAATATTGTGTGTTAGCAAAGGCACAAGACAAGCATATCCCCTATCACCTCTCCTGTTTGCCCTATACCTGGAACCACTGGCCCTGAAATTGACAGCTTCAGGTTTACAGGGATTCTAAGTAAGTGAAGAAATTACTCGTTTTCATTATATGCTGATGACTGGCTAATAGACCCAGAAACCAATTACCTACATTGTTTGCTATGCAAGGAAAATGTGGAGGCATACTAGGATATAAAAGTAGTAAGGATAAAAATGTAAGCAATTTCCCTGAATGTCCACCCCTCAGAATTATTTCAAAAACAACATCCCAAAATATGGCAATATAGCTAAATAAAATATCTAGGAATTACATTATCAGAGAGCTGACAATACCATTAAGGTGAATTATGGACAAGTCTTGGATGACTATAAAAGTTAGGTCAAGAAATGGAAAATGCTAGATCTGGAGACAGAGCAGATTATACAACTGATACAAATGTTGGTTCTCCCATTGGCATTATATTTTTTTTTGGCCTAACTTTGTTTACAAAATGTAGACACTGTGTTGAAATGTTTTGTCTGGGAGAAAGATAAATCAAGAGTAGTATGGGGATACATCACTAGTGAGAAAAGATAAAGGCTGATTAAGAATAATGGAGCTACTGAAATATTGGAGAGTTTCCCAATTAAAATTATTCAAAGAATGGTAATATAATTCACTACCAGCTAGATGGGTCACAATACTTAGACAATCAGTAAGACAGCAAGATAAAGACCCTTAAACCATAGAATGGAAGGATTTACAGGGTAATGAGTAAACCATACTTGGAAGTAACAAATTCAATGGACTGTTTCATGAAAAGTAGAGGTATGCTTAGATTGAGGAATTGACTAGCTCCCTTTTTGATAGGGACAAAAACAAAGAGCAGGTAAAGGGCAATTAGATGGATCAAAGCAAAGGTAAGTGTAACAAGGTGTGAGGAACTGGAGGATGCACAGTTTCATAAGATGGGAGCACATCAGAAGATGAGATAATACGGAAGTAGAGAGATTATATATGGAGTGGAGGATTTGGGAGTTATATAATAGCATCAAAAAGGAACAAAAATCCCAGTCATAGAAGCTGTTATTGAAGATAATGACAGAGGAAGCAAAGCACAAACATAATTTGGGAAAAAGACAGATGTAGAGGAGATAAAATGAGAAAGGCCAAAGATGGAGAAAGACTGGAAAAATATATTGAATTGTCAGTTCAGGAAAGAACAGTGGGAAGAAATTTACTGACAGTGGAGGGTAATCGGAATTAGAAAGTTTCAAATGTTCACCTGGAAGTGTCTACATAAATATTTTTTACACCAACCAGACTGGCAAAAATGTACCCAGGGACATCAGAATTATGCTGGAGATGCAGCTTAGGGCAATGGACAGACTGGATGCACATATTCTGGTAATTTCCCAAACTAAAAAAAAAAACATGTGGGATGACCTGCACCCCTTGATGGAGCACATTTGGGCAAGGATACACAGGCTTACCTCTAAAAAAAACTATTTTCTAGGAATATCCCCACAAGTGATAAGTAAGTTTGAGACAATAATATTAGCACAACACAAATTAATTACTAGGAGATGGCAAACAATGTTAGTACCAACCATGAAAGATTTGAAGGGTTTTATCCAAGAAATAGAAATAATAGAAAGAAGAATAGCTGATAAGGAAGGGATGTTAAAACATTGGTGAAAATGGGGAAATGGTTAGAAATTAAGATACAAGGAAAAGAACATTCATAGAGAAATAAAACAAAGGAAGACAGGTGGGTTTGACATAATGGTTAAGGTCTTCACCTCATACACTCATGGTGCAGGGTTTGATTCTGATTCCAAGTTATTGGCTAGGCTTAAAATGATCCTTCAGGAAGGAGGAAGACAAATAAGCATTATCATCCAGGAGAATGGTAATGTATCTGTTTTCCAGGCCTTTCTTTATGTCTCTAATGCAGACAAGTAACCTGTAAATGGTTCATCTCCCAGGCCCATGCTTACACTTATCAAGGGTATCAGAACTTGTCAGAGATTTGAGATGCATGACTAGGCTTAAAAAGGCCCTTGTGGTCGTTAGCCTAGTAAACACCTATGAAGGATAAGTAAAGGGAGCAATAGTTGAATATGACGCAATTTGATGCAAACCTAATAGAACACATAATAGACTGGATTGGATAAGATTGCTGTAACTGCAATAATTGTAATGAAAAGCTAGAGCTTGTTATAATCATAAATATGAATGACGTGGATCAAAAATATCTACTGATGTAATTTAATTTTATTTCTGTTGGATAACTGTTGGTTAATGCTCTACCTCGGTTAGCAAACACAAATAAAATAATTAAAAAATGAGGTATAAAATATCAATATAAGGTAACAGGAATTAAAAAATAATGTCAAAACTGATGTTTAGCAATCAAAATATGGAAATATTTTACTTAACAGATTGGAGAATGTTACAAATTGTTGTTATACCACCATAGTATTTTTTTTTTTTTTGCAATAAAGATTTTGTTAAACAATGGAGGACCTCTAAAGACTTAAGTTCTTTGGAGATGGACTTGGAATATAAGTGGTGTTCCTTCCCAGAAATGAACCAAAAGTTCTAAAGATATGGCTGACAGACTACACTGGGAATTCACTGGTCTTTTGAGATGCCCTCACCACCTCCAGCAGGGCAAACTTCAACTGCCCCCTGGGATGGTTGTGGAATGCAGACAGAGCAGTAGCTGTCAAGCTGGGGGAGGCCCCCATCTTGGAAGACTTGACAGACAAGGCCTTAGTTGGCAAACCTCCCTAATGCTTGAGAAACATCCTTGGTTATGAAGATGGTTTCTCCTTCTCTGGGTGTCCAGAATGTCTTTCTTATGCTCTTTGTTGAAACAGGAGAGCCTGTGCTGTGCCATCCTGCACAGGCATGGTTCACAGCCTACTGCCCTAGTCAAAGGATCAGCTCATTGAAAACTCTAGTGGCATACATGGCTGTCCAGTCCAGAAGCAAAGTTAATGATCTTGACCAACTTCACTCCAAAGTCAAGGAATGCCAAAAGCTTTTCTACTGCATGATCTACCACAGAGGACTGGAATGTGGAAAGTGAGACAACCATCTGATCTAAATTACAAACTAGCAGAAAAGAACATCTTGCCCACCCTTTCTAAGGCTTTAGACTCCTTATTAATCATTAATGTAGCAAAGCATTGTGATCTTCATTACCTATCTTGGACTAAAGAATCACATTAAATTCAGTTACAGGACAGTTGGAAAATATATTATGCCTTCCTAGAGACTGAAAAAATGTTTTTGGAAGCTTCCAGTATACAAAAATATCATCAATGGTCGCATACTCCACGGGTGGTTGGCTAAGCATCCTCCATGTTTTCCAGACACTCATTAAGATGCTGATGCAGAAAGGGCAAGGCAGCCACAGGTCAGTCCATTAAGTAAATAAGCCACAGAAGAGAAGTAATCTCAGGGGTGGTATGATGGAAAGATCTTATTGTGATAACCTCAGACAGAAATACTTCTGGTTCCTCTGAGTCTCCTTTCCAGGACACAAATGATATGCAAAAACTTCTACAATGTGGATGGGCCCATGCTTTGTTCACACAGGCAGGGCTGAGTGTGCAATACATGAGTAGTACATATACAATTAGTCACTGGTGCTGGGTGGTGTGTTTGTAGAAGGTTGGCACAGAGACAGGAAGAGGCCTGAGTGGGACCTGGAATTGTCATCACACTGTCCATCACAGGTTGGGTCCCATCACATTTTAAACAAATTTCTGACACTGAGGGCTTGACTAGAAAATCTAACATGGAGGGACCCAGTAGAAGCTCTTCACTGTGTGTAATCAAATCTGGATGGAACTCAAAGGGCCTGTTTCAGCTATTGGGAAGATACGTCTTGGATTGCAGACAGCAGTTACTGAGGAGTGGGTTGTGGTCCTGTATGGCTGCTCTCTATAAACACATCACTGCCATTTAAGCAAAGTAAGATAATGTTGACATCTGAGGTGGCACCTTCCAAAAGCTGGCTGCTAGGGGGGATGTAACTGTCATGAGTCTTTTATCATCTAATGAAGTGGACAGCAGGTGTGATCATAACCCTGATTTATCAAGAGGAAGCCTGCCACATGCAGAGACAATCAGGCTATTTCAGGGACAGACTTATCAGGAGGAAAAGGTCAATGTTTGTGTTCTTGTTGTTTCAACTTCTTATGGTATTCTGGCAAGAATCATGAATTAGCCAAAATTCCCCCCAAACAAATTCTTGTAGTGTGCACTCTTAAATGCTGCCCTATTACTAAAGATTAACTTTTCCTAAAATTCCCCCCCCCCAGGGTAGTGTGTAATGTCATGACATTTGTTGACTGATGGCATGTGTGCCAACAAGCATTGAAATACCAGATAGAAGGAAAGACAAGAAGATTCCCAGATGTAGACCCACCAATGACAACCTCCAAGAGTAGATCGAAACAAGTATGGAAGAGCTTCAAACACTATGGCATGTAAGCCTCAGACTCACGAGAGCTGGTTCATCAACATTAAAAACCGGTCCCAAAAGCACTGAGGTCACCGTGCCCTTTTCAGAAGAAGCCATCAACTTATCCATGATGCGGATGCAGGGTCTTGTAATAATGTCTAAAGACTGCCAATAACACACTTTTCCATAAATATATGTCCTCATCAGCACTACCAAAAGTAAAAAATGAACTAATTTGATTTTCAGTCTACTGTAAACCAGGGAATATATCAACATTCTGTGTACTTTGGCAAGCACTGCTGCTTGGAACTAATAAATTCTGTTACACTGGAAATTATGTAAGCCGACAGCCACTGCTTGTTATGACACCAGCCAAGAAGAAATTTCTCTCTAAACAGAATAAGCCCTTTTTTATATAAAAAAAATCCAGATATGTTTCCCTGCACAACAGGATTGATTGTCATATATAGGCTGAGCCAAAATAATCACAGACACAAAAACAAAAAAATCCAGGCTTGGTTAGCTCAAGAAACGCAGTGTTAATTTCTCGACGTTCAAAACTGCGGAGTCAATCACAGACTTTCACTATAACTAAATTAACAACATATGGTTCTGTCTCTCACTTTATAGGATGATACTAGGCTATTGGCCCAGAGGCCCTTATATGCCTAGCCAAGAATTTCACCCATGTTCCCACAAAGTCAGCACCTGTCTTCCCTGTCCAGCAGAGACACAGGTGGGATCCCAGGGGTATATTTTCTGTTTCCCATCCAGTCGTCCAGGTTCCTCTTAAAGAGGGCTAGTGAAGTACTCTGCTTGACATGGAGAAGTCGTCTACTCCACAGATGGGGGAGTTGGCTGGATATAAATCTATCCTGCCAACAAGATCTACTAATGTCGCAGACCAGATTGAGACCTTGCGTGCGGGTTGCATGAGTGGAGTTTGACTTACAGAGATGCAGCAACTCCATCAAGGCTGAGTCTGAGATGGCCTTGTATGCCATACACAGTTCACCTCTGAGCAGTCTGTACGAAACTGAGTAGAGGGACAGGGCTTTTTGCCTATCTGTATAGGATAGGTGTTTGAGACCATGGATTTTCCTGGTCAGAAACCTCTGTGGTCTCTCCAACTGCTGCATCTGCTTGGCGAGGGGGCACTGTACTCGATAATAGGTCTGATAAGGGAAGAGTGCAGGGATGTTATGACCGCCTTGTTCCTGGATGAAATATCCGTACTTATGAGGTGGACCATGCCGAAAGCCTTCAGTTCCATACAACGGAGGCAACAAATCCCTTGCAACTGATTGGGTGCTTAGTATGTTATTATTAATGTGATAATTAGTGGGTACACCATTTTCCCCAAAAGAGCTAATGATGCATTTCTTGGCATTCAGTTTGAGGCCATGCTTCTCGCACCAGTCATTAGTTTGGTTAAGGCACTCTTCAGTAAAAATATTCCAAGTATGCCAGCCCAATTGCATAGAGGTAGGGGCAGTCAGGGAGAATAGGGACTAAAGTACATTGTGGAACTTTCCTTACCAGGAGTAGGCATTGAATAATAATTTCATGGCATCCCCACTACCTGACCCTGACTGAATGAAAATGCTAAACATTACAGATGTGTCAGAGGCTGCTGCAAAAACAGACTGTCAGCATTTTTGCTTCCATGAAAATGTACAGGAGCTAAACAAGTCTGAACAGTTCTGTCCATTTCCACATAATGATAAGGCTTTATCCCCCTGTGACACCACTCCTTCCTCTCAGTATTACACAGGAGGGGTTGCTAGGTCTTACAGGGCAGGTTCCAAGAGAATACCTAGTCTGCATGACCTAAAGCAAGCACCAGGTCTGGATCCAGAGTGGTAAGGTGTATGGCTAGACCTCTAGTGGATGAACCATGGATGGGGTGAGTGAGGTAAGCTGTAGAGGTGTGGGGGTACAAAAATATTTGTAGCACAGTGTAAGAGACCTAAAACTAGGATGTGGCCATATGGGTTGACATTGCTCCCACCACACATGCCACATTTAACATTTGCTTAAATGCATGAAAAAAGGAGCACAGTGGGCAGGTTATACAAACTCTTAGCCAAGGACATTACTTCTTTCAGGATTTCTACCATCCCGTCTGCATCTACCATATACAGTCTGCATCTCAAAATATTGATAAGTTTATCTCAGTTCACATCTTTACAGCATCTTAAGCTCAGACTGGAGAAATGTCAAGAAAAAGTATGAGTTATGTGACACTGTTTAATGTTCTAAAATCGTATAACTAACTCATAATATACACTCCCCTCCCTTCTCTTTTTATGAGACACTATTACAGCCGGTATAGAACACTTTACAGAACTGCTGCACTGACATTACTGCATGTTGTGGATGAAAATTGCTTGTTTAAAAATAAGTTCAGAAAATCCAAGTAAACCCATATCCACATAGCTTTGCTATATACAAATGCAAATTAGAAAGTTATTACCCCATCCACTGTGATATAGGCACGATCATGAACTCCATTTAATGGGGAAGAGAGTGATGTTGGGTTGCTGCAGTCCTTCGGCAGTGAAGTTCTATACAGCACAAATCCAAAATACTATAAAAATAGATTGAGAGAGCTTATTACTGCACTGACCAAAATGCTGTTATAACTTATTTATCATTACTCTGCAAATGTTTCAGATATTCTGTTCTATTACATACCATGGCTTGGTTGTCTTACCTTGTGATATGGTAACTAGATTCTCACACTGCAGAAACTTGTGAAATCCACATGCAAAAGAACTCATAACAGCTGGCATTATGTATGCCAGCATCCAAATATATGTTCCATGTATGCTGGGTTTTTATTTACAGTGAAATCATTCTTGTTACACTGACAAAACATGTATATGACCAATGCAAGAATGCAATTTTTTTCTGTAATGATTGTTAATACATGTTACTGGAGCTCTTCTCCCAAAGTATAGGTAGGCTCTACTCAGAAACACCAATCCAAATAAAGCATAAAATGCATAGACAAATTAAATTCAGCCTATATGTTTCTTATCAAATGTTATTTTGCCAAAGAAAAAGCGTATTAACTTCTAAAATATATTTTGAAAAAGTCCACAGGTGTATACCAGGCTAACAACAATGGGGCATTTTTAATCCTATCCATGTATCCAAACATATCTGACAAAATGAGGGACCTTAAGATTATTCAAAGGGGTATTACATAGGCTAGGGCTTGGGTGGTCAAGCATTTATAGACTGCTTCTGTCCATTAGGGACATAGGTGCGAGACCAGGGGTAAATTTCCAACTCCTCCTCCACTGCCCAAAGTACAGTATGCTTGAATTGGATGAAAACTCTGATTCACATGCACGGGGAGCCTGTTCCATTGAAGGAATATTCTCAGAGATATATACTGGTCCCCTCCAACATGCCCTTTTTATGTTGCAATCAAGGTTTACGTCCTTAGATTGGGTACTTCTGATGCTATTTGTTTTGAGGATATGCAGAAATCCATCAGAGCAGAGTCCAGGAATGCCTTGTATGTCAGGCAACAATCACCTCTCAACAGTCTGTAGGAGACTTAGTACAGGTACAGTCAAAGTCACAGAAAACTTTGTCATTTAAACACCACAAGTAAAGTCTAAATGAAATTACGTGCATCATGATCGAATTGAGAAAACAAATGCATACATACAATTACACATGCTTAGAAGACATATATATATATATATATATATATATATATATATATATATATATATAATTACAGGTATATCAGATCTAACATTTGCTTTTCTGTTAGATGGTTATAATTATTACTTAGTACTACACAGGTTCATAGATTAGTACTAAGCTAACTGCCCTTGTGAGCTATTTTAAGCCTAGCCAATTATCCCTTGAGAGACTCAAACCCTGCACCTTGTGTTTGTAAGTCAAACACCTTAGCCATTAGTCAATAAGTATAAAAGTCCACCAATACAAAAAAATATAAAACTCCGTGTGACCAGACCACAAAATTTGTTTTAATAACAAGAATTAAAAATTGACAGATTCAGCGCTATCGTCTGCCGTAAGCAGACTTCATCAGAATAATGAATACACAGTGCCTCTTGTTTTATATACTGTTGTTCTAAAGCAATTTAAAAATTTTAATTGATAATTAAATTCATTAAACCTGGAATTGGAATAAACTGTTAACTAACTAAACCAAGAATGAATTTCTTCCTAATATGGTCATAAAATTAAGAACAGGAAATACAAAGGAATACATGCAATTTAAAGTGCATACTTTTTAAAGTGCTACAAATTCTATTGTGATTTTTGCTTTCCCAAGTTAAAATAAATTAATTAATACACTAAAATAAATCTTTTATACATTCCCTTTGGTTTTGTATATTGTTTGAATACCAACAATGACCATAAAATACAAAAACTTATGTTTGAATATATAATAAATTCTTATTTTTAAAAATATCTAATAAACTGTTCATACTGTGGCTTAAAAAATGTATATATAGAAGTTTAAATATTCTAATATGCTTCTATCCAAATTGTTAATACCTATTATAAAATTAGGAAACATATATACACCTTTATAAATTTATATATTAAATTTTTTTATCAAGACAAATACATTTCTAAATGAAATATATATTTGATATACATGTATATATGAAAAATATTTACTTGTACATGTATGTGAACTAATCCAAGAATGCGTCGTTATATACAATCTCAATATCTAAAACAGGATAAACACTAACTGGTTGTGCACCTGTAAAAGTTGTGTCACCCATGTAGAAAATTATGTTGTTCTATATGGTATTAACCTTGTTTTTGGTACACAATGATCATAAACTACCTAAACTGGTGTGTATCAGCCATAAATTGTAATTTGGAACAATTATTTACACCCGTAGGATCTTATCTATTGTGGATAAAAAACAAATTTTTGTTTAAACCCTAGAAGCTTTGTCTATTAAGATAGGTTTTATGCTGATGTATTCGTTAAGCCCAGGAGGGGTGTTTGATTTTAACCTTAGTTGCCATTTAATTTCCTTCTGAAGGAGAATATTCTTAAAATCCCCACCCCTGTTGTCTATTTTAATGATTTCCAAAATTCCAAACTTGAAATCTGTAAAACCTTCACATTCTAATGAATGTTTAAACAATGCACTTGTCTCCTTTCTCTTTTCAATGTCGTGGGTATGTTCATAGATTCTCTCTCTGAGAGTCCTCTCAGTCTTACCCACGTAAAATGAGAAGCATTTGGAACAAGTAGCCAAATACACCAACATCTTACTTCGACAATTACCTTTACAAAAGGCTATCTTACTTTTTAAGCCATTATTTAATATAATTTCCACAGATAAATTAATATATGTGCATTGCCTGCATCTACCACACTTTGTGGTGCCTTTCTTTATATCAATATTAATATTTCCGGCTTCAAAAATTCTTTTAAAATTTTTTGCTGTCTTATATGTAAAAATTGGTTTTTTTCCAACTACTTCGTAGATATCTTTATTTGTTTTAAAAATACACCAATTGTTTTTAATAATGTCAGTAAAATAGTCTGAAAAGCCATTATATTCAACCGTGCAGGCACCCATATAATCAATGGATTTATCTAACTTTTTATCTTTGGGAATAAACTTTTCTCCTAATAATGGTTTAAATTTGGTACCCCATCCCTGATATACTTCTTCCAGGATGTCACCTACGAATTGCATTGGGTAACCCCTTTCCAAGAATTTTTCCATTAAAAAAGAAAATTCCTTCTGTAGGTCTTGATATTGTGAGGTCATTCTTGCAATCCTGACAGCCTGACCCTTAACAATACTTTTCTTTTGATGTAACGGATGTTGGCTGTTGAATTGCAAGTAGCTGTTACACCATGTTTCTTTACGAAAAATATTAGATTTGAAACCGCTAGTTGTTTTACTTAAGGTGATATCCAGATAGTTTATATTTTGTTGTTTAATTTCGTGGGTAAAAGACAAGAAGGTAGTGGTTTGATTTATATAAAACATAAAATCTTTTAAGTCATCTGTAGTATCCTCTTCCCATAATAAAAAAATATCATCAAGAAATCTAAGATATATTTTTATATTTTTCATGTATGGGCTCGGAAAAATGTATTGCTCCTCCCATCCAAGAAGAACCAAGTTGGCATATATGGGGGCACATGCTGTCCCCATAGCCACTCCAGTTATCTGCTTATAATGTTCCCCTTGAAATGTGATGAAATTATTGTCAAGGACTATTTCTGTCAATTCTAATATCAATTTTTTATTATCCAAGGTTGTGTTGTAATATTTATACACACAGTTCTCGAAATATTCAAACCCCTCTTTTCTTGGTATGCAGGTAAACAAGTCTTTGACATCTATGGTCACAAATTTTATTTTTTCTGACCATAAGTTGTCTGTGATTTTACCTAAAAAATCCCAAGAATCCTGCACCAAGTGTGTCTGGTTCTTAACAATATCTTTCAATTGATGGTCAATAAAGACTGCCAATGGTTGAGTTTTTGATCCTTTCGCTGAGACTATGGGACGAAAGGGAGGTTTGTAGACATTTTTATGAATCTTGGGTATTGCAAAAATTTGAGGTATGTAAGGATATGTTTGTTTTAAAAAGTTGTGTGTTTCCTTCCCAATTCTAGTTTCAATAAGGTATTCTTCCAACCAACTATCTATTCTTCTATAGGCAATTTGAATTTCATTATAGGATACGGTGGTATAAGTTTTCTCATCCATCAATAGATCTGTTAAGGCATTAATATAAGCTTCTTGGCTATAAATCACCATTCCACCACCCTTATCCGGTTGCATGAACCTAAGGTTGGTCTCTTTTCTTAAATTTTCCATTAACATAGTTTCCTTTTCATTTAAATTATTATTTTTATTCAACCTTTTTGATTTTTCAAAGGTATCGTAAATGTCACTGGTTACTATAGCCTCAAAGGTCCCTATAACCGGATGTAGTGGGGGATTGTAAATACTACTTCTACTAAGAACTTGACAACAATCTGAAAAATCACTTGGTGATGTATTCACAGTTTGTTTCTGTTTGCAAGTGATTTTCAGATTTAATTTTCGTAAAAATATTTTTAACTCTAGTAATATGTTGGCCAAGTCACCATATGTTGTCCTCACAAATTTAAAGCCCTTTGAAAATAAATCAAAATGTTGTTTTTCCACTTTTAAATTGGTATAATTGTGTATTTTAAAACCTTTATATACCTGTGTAATACCATTTTCCTCTATATAAATTTCTTCTATCTCCCTCTCCTCCCTCTGGTTCTCCATGCAAAATCTACCCCATCTATATGTTCCTGTGGTCCAGGATCCGAGGGGTTTCGTTGTTTGTTTGCTAGTCTTTCTGACCTGCGGGGTCCTAAAAAAGTTTCAATTTCTTCTTGAAATGAATCCAATTCATCCAGATGGCTATTCCTTGTTTCAAACCTTTCCTGAAATTCTACCCTCTTGTTTCTTCCTAAATCTTTGTAATGCCCACTTTTAACCTTATAATTGTTATTTCCCTGATTTTTCTTAAATTTCTGAAATGGAAGTGGGTAACTAATACCCTTTTTATACTGTTCTCTATCTCTAGTAAGTTTACCTTGTTTCCTTAAATAAACTTTTTCTATCTTGGCTTCAACTCTTTTTAAAATTTTTGTGTATAAACCTTCATAGTCATCAAACAATAAATCTTTAACAATTGCATTCTGGTATTCATTCACTTCATTAAATAATTTTTTTAACTGAACTTCATTATATTTAATCAACTTGGACATCAAAGTAAATCCACAGTCATCAAAAAAAGTTTGCAAATCATTTAACACATTATCGGTATAGTGAATACCAAAGGGATATTTATAAAATCTGAGTCCCTGCGGGACTATTTTATATGTCAAACATTGATGTAGGTAGTTGTTGTCAATTTGTAAACACTTATATTTGTACAATATTTTTTCAAAATGAAACAATTTGTCCCTTAATGTCATTTCCCGTTCATTCGCTATATTGTCTGAGCATTCTGGTACATCCCCACTTTGGGAATTACCATTCACTGTTTTATCAAAGGTAAATACTTTGTCCAAAATGTTTTTGTAACTAGCTTTACTTTGTCCGCCGTTGGGCAACTGGCGTACTTTAACAGAATGTGTTACCGCACTTGAGGAAATGTGCGGATTGGCAAAAACAGTACCTTTTTGTTGTTGTATATGCCTGTCGACACCATCGGCGTTGTTTCCTTCATCTAGGTTGTTTTCCACGATGTTGCAATGAATATGTATACCGGTTTCCTCCCTTTCTAGCAACTGCCCGTGGTTTCGCGCCTCTGCTCCTACCAACGTCTTCTTACCACCATAACTCCGGGGATCCGAGCGTGGAGATGACGTCAACGGCTGCGCTGAAAGATGACCAACGGTGCATGTACTCTTCCTCGTCCTGGTTGCCGGTTCTTCTTGCGAAAATAATTCAATTAGTTTGGTGAGATCTCCACGCAATGTTGAGATCTCTTCTCTTAAACGGGTAACTTCCCTTTGAGTGTCAAAAAGATTAACACTTTGGTTAGACGGAATGTCCAGACCTACCATGGTGGAATCATTTAAGGTTTGTTCCATATTCCAGGCAACAAAATAGTTTCTTCAAATAGCCATTAGGCCACCCTCCCTATTCTATACAGCACTATAGCAGCTGACTGGTTCCTTATTGCATCTGTATTTATTACACAGTATAATTCTCATATTCTCTATATTATGAGAATATCTAGCAGTTTGCATTGCACATAATTTTCTTGTAAACTGATAAGTTGGTTATGATGTCTTATTGTTATTGCACTATTGTTTGGTTATCTGTTAGAGTCTAATTGCTTGAGTACTTATTAATTGATTACATTTGATTACTTATTTAATAATTGCTTACAGGAGTAGGGCTTTGAATTGATCTACACAGGATATGTTGTTTACACCCTATATGCTTTTTGTTAGGAAACCCTGTGGACATTCCAGTTGTTGCATGTGCCTGGTTAGGTACGTACCACAGGGGGTGTTGTACTCAGTGATTGGTCTGAAAGGCCAAATGCAGTGGAAGAATGACTTCCCTGGACTGAGATACCATACCCTTGTGTACAAGTTGCACAACACAGAGTGATTTCCTTACTACCATAGACATATGATGGTTGAAGGCCAAGTTACAGTCTATGTGTGCCCCCAAATCTCTGACTACTGGATCTACTCTTAGGAAATGTTATCAATAAGGTAGTTTCCAGGGGTGGACAACTTCCAAAGGGGTACTATTATGCATTTCTTGGCACTGAGCTTCTGCCCATGGCTCTGACACCAGTTATTTGTCTGAGAAAAACAGCCAGTTTGTTAAATTTCCAGGAAAACTCAAAACTGGGTATTTTTTTTTTTTTTACACCAAACTTATGTAGACAGTTATAACAGCATGCCCACTTCTTTCATTTTGAAAAAGTAGAATCAAGCCATAAGTGATAATTCAGTAAAGGTGTTTAAAATAATAATGGAGAGAACTGCACCTCACCAGGACTTTTTTGAATAGTCAGAATGTGAGAGTAATAGAGTTTGACAGGTGCTGCTGTAATGCTGTTATAGTTTCTGTAGACTATAAGAAGACTAGTGCTACTCTACTCTGCATCCTCAAAAACTAGCTAGGGGATTAAGGGGTGAGTGGCATCCCCCTCAACTGCTCCTCATATTAATGTATTTGATATACCCCAGAAATAAGTTTCTCTCAACTACAGCTCCTAGCAAAACTTCATATCTAACTTTGAAGGTTTGCCATTTGGTTAGGACTACTAGAAATAACTATTTTCACATCCTTTTTAAAAAAAAAAAATCTTTAGTTATAACTTCTGCCATCGTGGTACTAACCAATATCATTCATTTAACTTTATTTATGCATACATTTGTTGACTGGGGTACAGCATTGATGCAGCAAGTGGATTATGTTAATTCTTATAGAAGAGAATACGAAAGATTCAAAAAACAGTTGTAGGATTAATCAGTGCAAAGTTGTAATTTGTTGTTAAATCTCTCACAGCCCACAGACTAGTAAAGGTTTAATGAACGTTGCACTACATTATGAACCTTAGAAAAGGAATTATATTTCATACCACATAATCTACATAACCATAAAAATTAGTAAAAGGAAATTATTTTACACTGGGTTATGTACATAGGGAAAAGGTAGGGGGGAAAGATTTCTGGATGCAATACCTGAAAACCAAAAGTGCAGAAGTGGTGAGGTTGTGAAGGAAAGAGAGTTGAAAGTTGTGTAAGGAAAGATTTAGGGGAATGAACTGTTGTGCCAAAGAAATGGAGGAGGAATGAGGCAGAAAGGGGGGGGGGGGGTTAAGAGGAGCTTTGTGAGGAGTGAAGAAAATTTGTTAGAGCTGTATTTGTTGTCTGGAGTTGTCCTGGCATGTTAGGAGGAGGGTGTGAGTTTGGGTAGATCTTGAAGGGTGGGGAAATGTAAGAAGTTATAGAAAGAAAAGTTGTGTTTTATCCATAATGTGGGGAGCAACAAGGGCCAGTGGACTTTAATGTGCTTTCTTTGGTCATTATAAGCATACCAGAGCCTGGGTAATGATGTCACTTTCTGTTCTGAACAAGAAATTACACAAAGTCTACGGTTCTCTATAATCACCAGCTGATGCTGGTTCTCAACATGAGTATATTTTAAACAAGCAAGGCAAAGGAAAATACTGGCATATTCTTAGCAGGCAAGCCCTTCATATTACCGCGTTTCTTTCTGATTAAGCCTAGAATACTACATTACATGTTTGCAATACTTAGATTTTGCAAAAACTTTAAGCAATATAGTCCTTAAAACATGCAGGTGGTATTCTGAATCAGATAGGCCTCAACTCCCCACTAGTTAAGAAACAAGATGTAATATAAATTGACTCACTGTTCCCATCATAACTTTGCTTGAATGTTCTTTCTGAAGGACTGCAGAACCCTACTACAAACATTCAGTCTTGGTTATGTGGTAACTTCAACAGTCATTTTTCCTGGAGTCATGAATGCATCAATGATGGCCATCAGTCTTCCTCAGGAATAAGAAATCCTCATTTCCCCTTATAAAATTTCATCATGACTTCACAATTCTCCTATTACTGAATTCAATAGTGCAGGATACAGGATCAATCACACCTATTATACTTCCACAGTTCTGTTTCATTCTAGTGACATTTCACAGACTTATCAATTCACTTGTCTCAAAGAAACATGTTATTTCAGTGTGTTACCATGGTACTTTACATGACTAGTTTTATGTAAAAGCTTTCCTTGCACTTATTAATCCATCTGACAAGATATAACAAATCCATCAATTCAGACTACAGAAATATGATGACATTATCTCCTCGGAGTCTGCCTTCATATTCGGCCTTAAGTGGTTTAAATGGTTATGCCTGTATTCCCTTTGCTCACATACTACTGCAGATAATTTAATTATCTCTTCATGATGCACCTCTTAGGTTTAAGAGAACAAAGGCAAAAACTTTGTAAGGGCTGACGTATACATTTAGTATCTCTGCAAACTGTATCATTAGAGTAATCTTTTAAGCAGTTGTTCTGCTGGAAGGATCTATGCAATAAGTCAAGCTTGAGTTGTGAAACAGCAAATCCAGTTTATTTCTGTCACAGTGGTCTTTTTGCAGCATGATAATTCCAAATAGTTCTGACATGGAATTATCCTTTTGTTAAATCCTGGCAAATCATATCTACCTGACTTCTCTGCAACAAGCAAAGGATTTGAAACTCAAATAGGGAACACAAATGTAGTTACAGGATTGTAACTGGACCTATCAGACTAAAAAAAAAAAAAAAAAAAAAAAAAACTTCTTAGTTGGCTGGCAGTATATATGAGAGCACACAGTGTTGTTAATTAACTGCATGGTATGGTAAGTACACTAAAACCCACTGTATGCTAGTTTTAGATTCAGAGTAAAGCAGCAAAAAGAAAATTGATTCCTCCAGTCCACCTCAATCAAACTAAGCAGGCAAGCAGCAGTAGGTACAAAAGAATTAGGATATTGGCTATAGCTATGTATAAGGGCAAGTAAGTAGCCTGCCAAATACAGCTGCAGCTGAAACAGTCTAATTTTAAATCTTATTTTGCAAATGTCCTCATTCCCCTCCCCCCAGCAACACCTTCAGAGTCAGTAGCTAACAAGCATTACGTTGCACATAACCCACACACATAGCCTGCCTTAGGCATAGGACAACTAGGCAGCTGCCTAGGGTGCCACTCTAGCAGGAGGCATTTCCAGTAATCTGGCTAGTGTAGGTAGACCAGGATAGGGGCACAGGGTGGTGTTGGGGGGGGCACAGTGGAGCCTTTTTGCCTAGGGCACTAGTTGACCAAAGGCCAGTCCTGCCCACACACACACACACACACACACACACACACACACACACACACACACACACACACACACAGCCAAATAAAGGTGATAAATGCAGTCCAGGATGTAGAATGCTTTTAATCACGACAGCCAACAGACAAACATTCCAGTGGGGGATGGGAAGTTTAAAAAAAACAACAACTCAATTTTGCTATCTCCAGGGTGGCCAGAGTGTATGCTATATAGTGTACATACAGTATGCTTGCTGGTACCCTTGTACCCATTACAATATGCAGCTAAAGTAAAGGCATTAACTTGCAAACAGTGCTAATGACAGAGCAACAGATATTTAACAGATTACAAACTCGTTAAATAAAACCATCACATCTCTCTTCACAGTGCTTGGGTAGGTACATCTCAAAATATTTACACCCATGTGTACAATGACTGTGTCACTGTGTACTTGTCATGGAAGGATTCGAATGCCTGTGCAATGTAGTGAATCCTGGCAACTGATAGGCAGTTGACCACGAACCTCTCCTTGCACAGCCTGGTGAGTGGTGCAATTAGTGTCTCTCACAATGTAGTCACTGATGACTAGGATGTTGGATTGTGCGGAGGTTTGCCTTATAAGCTTTTGAATTGAGTCACTGTGACTCTGACTTATGTTTCAAGGTTGGTGATGCCTGTTTTGAGCTTGAGGTTACTTTAAAGAAGCTCAGCATATGTAGGTCTATTTGTTTGGTTGAATCTGCATAGGACAGATTTAATGCTGTGCTGTGTGGTGTTGGAAGACTCCTTGTTAGTATAGTGTCTTTCGGCATCTCTCACACAGTGTATCAGTTAAAGTACTAGGTGGTTGTTAGTAAACATGACAACAGTTGCTACATTATCTCAGGATAATCCCTTCAACAAGGCTGGCTACAGAGACAGCAGAAGGTGCAGATCTATGGTTCCAATTGTTTACTAATGTGGGCTGAATGTGGAGTAGCACTTATGAGGTTTGAAGTTTACTTATTTATTTCACATTTGTTAACCGGGTTAGTCCAAATGAGTTTGCAAAAACACTGTAAAAAAGAAAAGGTTATTAACTATTTGCATGCATTGATAGTAAGCAACCCATTTTCAGTGGAGACCCAAGGGGAAAGAGTCCCAGCAAACATAAGCAAAGATAAACAGAGTACAAAAACTATTAAAAATAACACTGCAAATATGAAATTAAATATAAAGAGAAAAACAAAAGAAAAAAATTATGAACATTAAGGGTTGCACTGATAGTAGTGGTCTAAATTTGCTACACGTAAGAGTAAAAACCAAAGGATAATCGTTCAAAAGAAGGACAATGTACAGACTTTGATGGGAAGTGGGGGGAAAGAAGATAGAGTGGAGAATGGGAGGGGGGTAGAGAAAGGAGGGGGCTGTAGTAGAGCTGAGGGCTTAGGAGGTTAGTTTAAGCAGAAGTTACTAACAGAAAGAAAGTTAGGAGATGCAAACAGGTTATACAGTAGGGCAGTCCAAGACTACGTGTGGTCAAGGCAATGGCATCATTTCAAGTTTAGTAGGTGGGATTACTAATGGAGGCACAATCTGTCTGATAATGAAGATAGTGCTCGTCTCAGTACTGCTGTAGGCAGCTAGGAATCAAGGATCTTTATCACCTTTTCTCACCAGCAGCAAAAGAGTAGCATCAACCCTAAGCTACATCCTGATAAGTAGTTATTAACCAGATGTTGCTGGGCTCGGTACACTTTCTTTATCTTTTTCTTGGTAAATACCCTGGATAGTACCTAGAGCAGCTGGAAGCAGTAGACAGCCAAGCTGCACAAGGTCCCTGGAGAGGTTCACACCAAAACTGTAACCAGACCACTCAGTCTAGTCCCATACACCAGCATGAATCAATGCCCCTTTGCTCCTCCTCTCACCAGAAGCAGTAGTGTCAAGCTCATGCCTGAGAAGCAGTTCCCAGGTTCTAAAAGTAATCCAGTCCCAGATGTTACAAATTTTAAAAGAAAGATGTCACAGTCTCATATTATCCTAGGTACTAAAACCATTAATTAAATACAATTTAAGTACTGGGATTTACAAAGAGACTGGAGAACTGAACAAAGTATCAAGATCCTTACGTATGCTGTTTGCACTTCATAGGATCTACAGTAATACGTAATGCTAAAAAGTGGGGTGCAAAGAAAACATAAACATCCCTGAAACAGTTGCATTTATATTCTTGACAAATAAATGACTTGTTTTCTTCTGAAGAGTAAGACCTTGTCTAATTCAGTTAATTCTCAGGGAACAGTATTCCATGTTGCTGGAGCAAGTTTGTGAAAGGATCTTTTACAAGTAGTTAGAGATAACTATGGTCTGTTAAGGTGGGAATTGTTGCTGTCTTATGAAGAGAGTACATTTAAGTATGAATAGCGAATGAGCTGCCCAAAGGAAGGCAGTCATATTTTAGAAACGTGACTGTAAAAGTGTTAGGCAGATACATGGCTCTGGAAGTAACTGACAACCATTTGGTACAGCCATGGTGTTCGCTCAGGTTAACAAAACTATACCACCATTTCATATGGAATACATATGCTTACAGATTCTCATATTCAAGTCTCCTGGCAGTAGATACAATGTAAAAAGCACTGCATGCTGTGCATTCTGAAATACTCACTACATAACTAGAATGACAGTTAAATAGCTTAGGACTCCATTGCAATAAAAGGAATGAGTTCATAAAAATACTACAGGACAAACCCTGTACTTTCAAATATTAACAAAAAACATGACTTGGCAGTTTCTCTAACTCTCTGGCATTTGTGTCCTAGTCATCTTCCTTCATGCACACCATGTTGGGGCTGAAAGAAATCTCAAGATGCTTTCATTAGGAATTTACTTCCCTAAATGTTTTATCAATTTGCTTACCACATCTGAAAGAATTTTAGTAGACAGCATAACATACAGCAAGGAGTATTTAGCTCTTTATTCCACACCCACTGAGATCATAAAGCTGTTCATGTTCAAAATTCACAACTCTTACCCTGTGCTATCATACAAAGCTGCATTCTTTCCCTGTTATGCAGCTGCATACATGTTACGCCTCTTATAATCTGGAGGTGAATAAATCATTTACAGCAGCTTCACTAATTATCTCTGCAAGCCAGAAAACGACACACTGGCTGATCTCAGGGAGGGAAAAGTAAGACTAAGACTTCCAACATATTTTAAAAAGGCTAAGTTATCACAGTTATTTTTTATTTTTTTTGCAAGAACATTTCATAGATGGTATAACACATGCAGAAACATACATGTAAGCATCACTACAAAAAGTCAGTGACATATTTCCTGAGGATTCTAAAACTTGACAATATTTCTCAAAATTTCCATTCTAAGTGAATGGATCTGTGATCTGAAAACAGAGAGTAGGACATTTTAATTTCATCAGCTGTGCCCTCACAGTACATTATAGGCAAAATGTTTTCCTAGAAAACAAGATCACATCACATCAACATGTTTATCCCAAGAGGGCATTCATGGTTTGGGGGAAAAAATTAAAACTAGTAATAAGTAATTATTGTGTTGCGGGCAGGTTTCAGTTGTGTTTAACTTCATGGTAAGATAAAGAGACTATATCTATGTATGTGTGTGTGTGTGTGTATATATATATATATATATATATATATATATATATATATATATATATATATGTGTGTGTGTGTGTGTGTATTATCTATATATATATATATATATATATATATATATATATATATATAGGTCTCTATCAGTTGATAGAGTTTTCAGAAACTCGAACTCCATGTGGTCGAGACCATATGATATAGTGCAATTCTGGAGCTTGCCCCACTGCAAAAATGTTTTTTTTTTTTTTGGATGATCAAGTTTTTGGAAACTTTAACTTATGGTCTCGGAGATTTTTTTTTTTGTTTCCAAAAGTCAATCATCTGACATAGACCAGATTATCTATCTATCTATCTATATATATATATCTATATATATATATATATATATATATATATATATATACACACACATACTTAAAGTAGTCTTTTTTTTTCTTACCTTGTCAAAGTCTACAATAATTTTGTGAGTTAAAGATAAATTTAGCATTTGTTAAATCTGTCCATTGTTTACATTTCCAAACTTATCTGATTATGTATATCTGCTTTGTTCACTGCAAAAGTAACTTTCTGTATGCATAATATATACACACACACACACACACACACACACACACATATATATATATATATATATATATATATACATATACATATATATATACATATATATATATATCCTGGTTAGAAGAATCTTCAGTTCCTGACCACATTCAACATTACTCAAATGTTCAGTAAAACACTAGTGTAAATAATATAAAACCAGTACAATATTTACTCAACTGGAGACTATCTCAGTTCATATTGATAAGCCTTAAATCTACTTAAACAACTTGTTATCAAAGTAAAAAAATATATTAAATTGCTTCCAGATGTTCACAAACTGAAGCAGTTTCTCTGACAGATAAAAATACCATCAGTGGTAAAGTAAATACAGGTTCAAGTAATGGCCATCAAGTGGCAAACAATGGTAAACAAATGTTATCAGCAGGTACTATAAGTCTGTCTGCAGTCACTACAGTAACAGAGTCTTGTATAAAAGGCAACTTGCTTGACAGTGCATTTTAACTTTTAACATAACAAGAAAATCCAGACACTAATCAAAGCAAGCAAAGTCAGACATGAGGTAAAAAATAGCCACCCAGTGAAGGAGAACCACAAAGCCTTCTTTAACTGTGTTAGAAATCTCAAAAACAATGCCCAATACTGTGCAGAGCTAATAGTAAAGTATATCACATACTCGGACCCAGAGGACACAGTCAGTCTAGAACTGGACAAATTTAATTTAAACTTCACCACCTCTTTCCTCCTATATTCCCAGATCACATACCTGCAATTACACTCCTCCTCAAATCTCGCAAGAACAATTCCTTCAGATGCTATTCAAGTCCAAAAGCACTACTTCTATGGGGTCAGACAACATAACAGGTTATCTACTGGTCAGCCTGAAACATGACATGGTATACCTAGTACAGAGGTTATTCAGTATTAGACTTCAAATGTGCTTGGTGCAGATTAATGGAGAATAACAACAGTCATTTACCCTTGCACAATGGTAGGGCATCAAAGGACTTGAGTAATTATAGACCCATAAGCATGACTAACTTCATCTGTAAGGCTATGAAAAGGATCATTATCAAATTAATAAGTAACAGCATAGGTAACAGATAAACTCTCAACCCAAGCCAGTTCAAATTCATAAAGAGCAGATCTTGCCTACTTAATGTCAATGACTTCCTCGGGAAGATTACTGAAACAGTGAACGAGGGCAAATCAGTACACACTGCATATCTAGACTTTGCAAAGACATTCAACACATTCAACACTATCACATACTCAAGTATTGTAAATTAACTCTCCCAGCTAAATGTTACTCCTATGTAACTCATTGGATAGGAAAGTGGCTCACAAACAAAACCCAGGAATTTAAGGTGGGCAGCTCTATCTCTTCCAAAAAACTTTTCACTAGAAGTATACCACAGGGTTCAGTCCTTGGGCTACTCCTCTTTGCAATTACTTCTCAGAGGTCAAAGCAAATGTTAAGAGTTTATGGCTGACCAAGTCTGCACAAAATCATTAACTGTGTGCCATGATAAACTCACCAGAGAACACCAAAATCCTTCTAGCAGGCTTTTCCCAAGCCATGTCAAAACTATGGACTAAAACTAAATGCCAAGTAATATATAATCATAACCTTCTGCAAACATGACTCTACTTGTAACTATCATGTTGACTAGACACCCTAAAAGTCAATCCCATAAGTCAGGGATCTGGGAACCTATTATGACCAAGAGCTGGCCTTTGATCACCTATTATCCACTACTGTAAGGAAGTCCTTTTTATCTCCCAGCTTATGCCTAAAGGTATGGCATCCAGTTTTAGGGATGTAATCATTTTACTATACTTAGCTCTTAACAGGTCAATCACCAAATGTAATGCTTTATTCAGTATGTACCTATACAGATGCTTGTCGCAATACTTCCTCATTAAAAAAAAATAATGGCCTAGATCATAAAAACTATGCATATCATCTCAAAGCCTTGTCTCCCTTCTTAGTATTATACAAGGTACTAAGAAGGGACTTTTGCCTTGCATTTAAAGCCTTAATGGACCCTATCCTGTCAGAACTATTACATATTTGAGTCCAGTGGCAGCATGAACTCCTGCTTAAAGGATCTCTATCTCTTCTGTGACATAACTTAGGAGGGACAGGTATAATATGTCTTCTGTGTAACAGTCTTCCACTCCACTTAAAGCACAGTACTTCTCTTATTCTTTTCAAATGTAATTTGGACAAATGGCTGGGAGACCACAAATTCACCCCTGGTTTAACACCCATGTCCCTCATGTATAGGAGCAAGTAAATGTCCCAACATATTCTTGTTCTGCCTGCATCTGGGTTATTCATATGCAAACTAGAAGGGATAAAAACTGCTACAGAAATGTAAGGCTAGTTTTTTAAAGATCCTTAAAGATCAGTACTGTACTAAGAACATATGAATGTGTTACGTGGTCCATATACTGGGTGCATGATAAATAAGAAGCTGTGCTGCGGAAAAAACAAGACAGAAGAATGAAGGGCTAATTTTAAATTACAATGTAAGACTGGTGTAAGTCATAAAAGAAAGCATCCAAGGAAGAATGTACTAGGACAGAAGAAAGGAGATCCGCAGTAGTATGACACTTATACCACAAAGTAAAAATGTTACAGAGACAAACCAAATAGTAAACAACTACAAGATATTTTGCAGACACATTAATGGTTATGGACATCAACTGGGTTTTAAGACCCTGTGTTTCTAGAATGTAGTGAAACAGTCCCACTTATGCTGTGCTGACAGGCTGATAAGAAGGTCAAAATGTGTATGTCCAGCTAGTCTGTTTGGCTTTTTTGGCCTGAATCTGTAACTTAAGACTTAAAAGGAAAAAAAGAAAAAAGACATGGACATTCAGAAGCCATATAGCTGAAGCACTTGATGTCCTTAAGGGATTGTTTGGATATATCCCAGAGGTCTCTGTTACAGGAGGTTTAAGGTATCACAGTGAAAACTCTAGCTTGACTAGGTTTTTCTTCTAGCTTTTAGTATGACAATTTAAACATAACACTGTAATAATATACAAAACACGTTATTACACTACCATGTGCATTTAAAGAAACAAAGAGAAGCAGTGCATTCCACATAGACTACAGTGTGGGACACAAGACAGAGAGAGAGACTTATACCACACAATAGCCATTCAGTTTTTTCTGCCCCCACAGTGATGAGGGACCACTCAGCCTTTGGAATTTCAGCCCACTGTGAAGTGCACAAATGTACATATTCAGGGCAGTGCTGGAATACATTGATAAAGCAAGACCTTAGCTGGGAGACAGTATATTGAACCTGTTATATGTTCAAGAAATGAATGTCAAATTTGCCTTCAGAGTAAAGATCAAGAGAATCTTGACATCCATTTTAAGAATACATAACTAATAAGTTATGATTGGAGAAACCCAATCAGAATTATTTGTAGTACACAGAGCTTTAGTTGCTCAAATGCACTAGACGTTAAACACGCAGAAAAAATGTAGGACAGTACAGTGTTTTACAGCTTTAAAGCTGTAAAAGACTTGGCACTTGCCAGAAAGTACTGTGCTAAATGAACAGTTTTTAAAGCCAGTACACACTTCACTCTGTCACATTTTTGTGTCTGTGTGTGTGGCAGCCCAGAATGCATGACAGCTTTTATAGCTGTCACAACTTTCCAACACTGTTTGGTAACTACCTTGTGTGTGCTCCAGCAAGAGATTAGAGCATAGCTGTTTTGAAGGATGCATATCAAACCTTATTACACACTTCTGTGATGTCACAGATGTGCATAACAAGCTTACCTTTTTGATTACTTCATTGGTAATCAGTATGTTCCATGCACTGCAAAACTAACTCCATTATACACTTTCAGCTGACTGCTGTAGTTGTATATCTGAATCAACATAGAATTTCAGTACATTTACATTCAATATCTCAATAAGCTGGCAACATACTTTCATTTTTGTTTGCTTTCATAACACATTTACTTTTAAAGAAGTTTTAATCACCTGGTTCAGCTGAACAAAATTTAAAGGATAAACACTCTTCACTGGTCCAGAGGGGCACATTACATCAAGCATTTCAGACAGAGCACTGAGCTGTAACAAAACAAGACAAGATTAATGAAAAATATCTAATAATCCATTAAACACTTCTCATTTTCTCAAAGAAAAATCACTGATGGGAGAAATTAACAGTGAGGTCTGATTTTTATGCCTTCTTTCTTACAGCAATGATTAGGAGGTTTGGGGTGCAGAAAATATAATATATGCCTTGTTACTGTACTGGGATTGTACCTTTACTAAAATAACAATATGGTCTTTGACTAGTACTGGGACAGAAAAACAGAAAATATGGGAATGAAACATATTCTACTTCACAGTAAATGAATGTGACCTCTTCACCGGGCCAGACCTTCTTTGATCAGTCAGTTTACTGCTCATTTCTTACACATAAGCTAAGTGATAGACTCACTAGAACCCAAAAGGAACTAAACATTTAGAGTACAGCAGTCAGCTGATAAATTAACTCTGCAAGTGTGGCTCTACAAAAGAAGGTCTCGTGGAAATGTTGTCTCAACTAAAAATACTTAGAGAGGAATGTCTACTTTCTAATCACGTTCCTCCAACTTTTCTCCTCACTCAAATTATAATTTAAAAAAACTACTGTATTCACCATATGGCAAGCCTTCCTAAATTCTTCTCCTTTTCTATATGTTAACTCTTACTAACAAACACCTTGTAATCAAAATGCCTTTGTCCTTTATTCTGTTCCTCCTTTTCCCATTTCTCTTTTCTGTCTTGCTCTACTTTCCCTCCTTTCTCTTTCCCAAACCCCCCTTAACCCCTCTAGATCTTCGCTCTTCTCTTACCTACTCTCAGCTCCTATTTCTGTTACTGGACAACTCTTCCCTGCTGTTACAGTTTTTATGTTCTGTACTGCATTACTGTCCCTGCGGTGCCCTGATACTGTTACGCACCTGTATGTGAATGCAACCTTTTTGTAGCTGCTCTACCATCAGTCTGTTTTGCTAACGTATTTGTGACTAATTATCAATGCAATCTATTGTAAATCTGCAAGAATAACTCTTACATTTGCGACTGTTGGTCAAACTTTCTTTCTATTATTATGTTACCCGGCTAGGAAGATTATTGTAACTATTTCTTTTTTTTTTTTTGTACTTTGTCTTTTTACATATTGGTGTATTGAGCTTTTCTCCTCAGGTCTCCACTAAAAACATGTTATTTGCTGACATAGTCATATCCTGTTAAACAAATATTAATAAACAAATAAATAAAACATTATGATATTTATTTTATGTAGAATCTGCATTACTCTCTCATCTAAATAAAAACTTGAAAATAATTTTTGACAAGTACATGCAGAAAGGAAATGTCACATTCTGAATTAATGTCTCTTAGCAAGGGGAAGGAAAACATGAGCAAACGATTACAAGTGAAGGCCTGAACAGAAATTCTGATGAACACGCACCATCTTCTTACATGAATTCTAAATATCTGGCTGTTTCAATTAGGATAGTTTGAAGATGCATTAGACAAGAGAATTTTCTGTATACTGTTAATCTTCACTGCCTGCCACACCTATCACTCCTACCTGTCTACATCAGTTTGTTCCTCTCAGTGTTTCCCTGTCATGACCCAAGTTCTCAACCCCAGCAGTCTCATATATTCAAGGACTGCTACACCTTCACCCCCTCTGTGCTATGCATGCTCCCAAACACCCCCGCCCCCTCACCTGCTGAAGCAGAGTGAAGCACACCTCTCTGGCCCATAAACTGTTTGTTATATTCCTGTTTTTCTGCAGAAGTCAGTATAACAGTAGAACAGACTGCCTTCCATTCACAAGGATGGATGAGCTGATATCAGCCATTCACTTCTACCTTCCCTGTCAGGTTCTTCAATACCTTGCTTGCTCATCCAACTTTTATCTGGGTTGCAGTTAGGGCTTTGTACCTCCAAAACTGTGGTGGCTGAATGTTTCACTGTCTAACAGAAGCAACACATCGATGTTGTTTTCAATCACTGGACAACAAAATCTTGAAGTGACAAAGTATAAAATGAGACTTGTTTTATTTATTTTATTTATTTATTTTCAGTTTGATTACCGGGGAAGTCCACTGGGCCAAGAAGTGCCCATTTTCAGTGGAGGCCCGGGGAGAAAAGCTCCACAAGCAGTTGTCAATACAATAGGTTACACAATGTAAAAGGTAAAATACAAGAGACACATTTTTACAGACAGGGAAAATCACATGCATAATGTACATCGTAGACAGCGCAATATGGCAAAAGAAAAAAGTTTTTTTTTTTGGTTCTTTCAATGGCAATACAGAATTTATATATTTAGAGTCAAGTGTGAGTCAACAGGAGTATTGAAAGCTTAGAGAGGGAAATCCCTAGAGTTTATACAGGGTGAAAGCAAGGACATTTCCATTTGGATGATAGGTATAAGTAAAGTCGGGTCTTGAAAGAGTCAGTGTTAAGTATAGTCCTAAGAGATGGTGGGTGGGAGTTCCATTTTTTACCTAGGGAGGAGAGTAGAAGCTGTCCAGCAGGACGTTTAGGTTTGTGGATGGAGATTAGGTTTTGGTGTTCAGATCGCAGAGATCTGTTTGGGATGCATGGGGGAAGGATGTTGTTTAAGGCTGGGCATTTGTCTGGGTAGAATATTAATTTGTGAGCGGTGGTTAGTTGGAGATAGTCTAGATGGTTAGGGAATTCTAACCAGTTTAGAGATTGTAGGGTAAGGCAGTGGTGTGTAGAGGTTTTAGATTTAGTGGCAAATTTAGAGATCTTGTTATAGCAAACTTCAAGTTTTGAGGAGTTGGAAGCAGACAGATTAGTTAGAAGGGGGGGCTCCATATAGTAGAGAGGGTAGGAGGTAGGTTATTGCTAGGGTCAGCCTAGAGGAGTTTGAAAGAAATTGATTATTCCTATAGAGCATACCTAACTTTTGGTGGGTTTTCTTTATGTTTTGGTGTATGTGGAGATCGAATTTAAGGTGTTCATCTATGGTGATGCCTAGGAGTTTTGCAGAAGGGACCACTTCAATAGCAGTGTTGGTTTGGCTTGGGTCCTTGAAAGAGTTTTTGTCACAGGAGGACAACTTGTTGGGGAGGAAAATGAGTATTTTAGATTTATTGGAGTTGAGAGAGAGAGAGATGGTTTTGGTACATCTAGTTCTCTGTAGTGGAGAAAGCTATTCGTGTTTTGGTCAGTAGTTCGGGAATGTTAGAGGCGGTACAAACTAGGGTAGAGTCATCGGCATATTGGATGACTGTGGTGTTGGGGATGGAAGGTTACTTATAAAGATAAACGCATGAGTCCGACGATGGACCCCTGAGGAACGCCGGTAGGTGTACGCAAGAAGGAAGAGGTAAAGTTCTTCCATCTGACAGCTTGAGATCTGTCAGATAGGTAACTGGAGAACCAGGATAGAACATTAGGGCAGAGATTAAGGTTGGCGAGATGAGAGAGAAGGTGTGTATGAGAAATCGTGTCAAAGGCTTTCGACTGATCTAGAAGTACTGTGGATACAAGAAGTCTGGCATCTCGGGCTTGATTGACTGTTTCTGGGAAGGATAGTAAGGCAGTTATGGTGCTGTGACCAGGACGGAAGCCGTGCTGGGTGGGAGTCAGTAGATGATTCTGAGTTAAGTAGGGCAATAGTTGGTGGTGGACACATTTTTCTAGAATTTTAGATATTGGGGAGAGAATGGCAATGGGACGGAAGTTAGAAATAGTGGTGATTTTGCCTCCTTTGTGAAGAGGTAGAGTGTAGGCAGAGCACCAAAGTTTGGGAACGTAAGACTCTCTCAAGGATCTGTTAATCAGAATGCTAATTGGGAGGGCAATACCTTCGGCTGCGCATTTGAGGAAGGAGGAAGGTATGTTGTCAGGGGCATTAGAGCATGGCTTTAGTTTGGATAGTAGCTTTTTTATAAAAATGGTGGACACTGGTTTGAATTGGAAGTTAATAGGACAGTTGTTAGGGCTGTTAGCAGTTGAGTAGAGGGAGTTGGGTGGATTATTGTTTGGGAATGTTTTGGTTAACTTAGCTATGGATTCTGTAAAGAAAGTGTTGAAGTGAAAGCTAAGCTCCTTGTCAGTTAAACTAGGGTCAGGGCAGGGATTATTCTTCGTCCCAGGGTGAAGAAGGGAGTTAACAGATTTCCAGAATTGTTTTGGGTTGATATTATTGTTGGACTGGAGTTTACTATAGTAGTTTTTTTTTTGTCCAGTATGATTAATTTCTTTACTTGGTTGCGAAGTTGGGAGTATTGGAGGAAGGTGGAAGACAGTTTGTTTTTCTGATAAAGCTTCCAGGATTTGTCTCTGTGGTGCATGATTTGTTTAGTCTCTTTGGTCAGCCAAGGAGCAGAATTGGCTTTGATTTGTTTGTTTCTTAGAGGAGCTAGGGAGTTAAGAGTATCTAGGAAGATAGAGTTAAAGTGCTGTACAGCGTTGTCAAGGGGGAGAGTGTTGAGCGTTTGCCAGTTAATTTGTTTAAAAGTGTTTGTGAAGATTGAGGGGTTGAAGTTGCTAAGGTTACAAGTTTGAATGTATTGATGTTGGTATTGGGTTGAGTTAGTTGAACGATGAATGAAGGCAGGGAGATGGTCGCTGAAGGTGTCAGGGATAGTGCCAGAGAAAATGATTTTATTTGGATGGGAGACAAGAATCCAATCTATGATGGACCCAGGGGGGTGGTTTTTGTTAGGACGAGTTGTAGAGTGGATTACTTGGGTGAAGGTGTATTGATTTTATTCAGTCAATATTGACATCGCCCAGAATATAGGTTTCATATTTTATTGCAGTTGAGGCCCAGTGAAGAATGTTCTCAAGGGTGGAGATGTTATTGCCTGGGGAGATATATAAGGAAATTATGCAGATATTTTTGTGTTTGTTTAAGCGGAGGACACCTGCTGTTATTTCAGAATTTTTGAATTGAGGGGTTGGGATTTGAAGAGGGATGAGAGAGAGAAGGTTAGAGTAGATTAGTGCAGAGCCACCTCCTTTTTTATTTATTCGGTCACTTCTGAGGATATGGAAACCTGGAGGTAAGATTTCAGAGTCAGTAATGTGGGGTTTGAGCCAGGTTTCAGAGATGGCTAAGATGTCAGGTTGGTTGTGATTAATCCAAGCTTGTAAATAGTGAGTTTTGTTGTTAAGGCTCTGGGCATTAATGGTGAAAACCTTAAGAGAGGAGGCAGGAAAAGATGGGGAGGGGGGGAAAGGATTATTTGTAGTAGGGGAAGAAGGGGGTGGAGGGGAGGAGTTGTTTCTAGTGAGGCAGGGGCCAGGGTTAGGATGTATGTCTCCAGGTAAGGCTAGGACATTACAGGTGATAAGTTTAAGCCTTTTAGGTTTGTATAGGAGGAAGTTGTTTGGGGTTAGGAGAAGTTTAAATGAGAAAGTCTTTTTTGAGGTGGAGAACAGCTTAGGATGGAAAAGGTGCAGAGAGTTGGGTTGAATAAGGGAGGAGGATATGGAGTGGAAGTGAGAGATTGGAAGAGGATGTAGGTGAGTGTAAGCAATAGTTTGAGTAGAAGGCAGGTTATGGGGGAGATTTAGAAGAGTAAGAAGTAGCATGGTAGAGAGAAATTAGTAAGAAGAGAAGTGAGCTGGGGAGCTGGAGATTATGGGGGAATTGGGAGGGCATGCTTAGAGTGGGTGGGATAAGGAAGTTAATTTTTTAATAGAGGAGAAATAGGTAGAGAAGTAGAGGGGGAGATATGAATTTGTAAGACAGGGGAGGGGAATAGAAAGTGTAGAGAGTATAGGAAAAGTGGACTGGGAGGAGTAAGTGTGGGTGGGGAAATGTGAGAAGGACTAAGATTGGTTAATTGAGTATAGGAGGGAGGGGTAATGAGAAGAGGCCTATGATTGGTTAATTGATATGGGGGAGGAGTATGTGGGGAATAAATGTAGAAGTGCTGGGGGTGGGTGAGATTTGGGGGTAGGGTAGGGGAGCGGAGTGAGCCCGCAGGGTGAACGGAGCAGGAAGAGCCAAAGGAGGAGAAAGTGAGGAAGACAATCAGTAAGGAGTCAAAGGGCAAGTTTTGCTGGAAAGTGTAAGAGGTAGAAAGATGTAGAGAAATGGAGTATTGGAAAAATATATAGACTAGAGACAGTGGGAGAGGTAGAGGCATTTGTTTTACCTTTTTCTTTTTTAAGGATAGAGAAGGGGGTGTTTTGAAGCAAGGCATGTGTGAGTAGTCCTGGGCAGTAGTGAGGGAAAGAGCAGAGGAAAAGATGTCAGTGTACATATACACTGTAATAAAAGAGACAGTCTGCAAAACAAATGAGCATTTTTCTTTTAATATGTTCAGCCCCTTGGGTAGTCAAACAGCCTACCTTTGTAGTTGATGGAAAATTGTGATTGTGAATATTAAGGGTGGTCACTACAATAGCAGTGGGTGTGCAGGATACAGGTACCTGTGTGGGAAATGTGGGGGCAAAGCCTTCCCACAGCAAATGCTGTCTGTAGACGTGTCAAGCTACAATTTCAATAATAGTGATAAACATTTTTATGGATTTCTCTTGTATGCACTCAGTTTGTAAATGTTCCATCAAAGACAATGAAGTGGAAGCCAAGGACTACAAATACATTGTTCTACACCTGCACAAGGTATGTTAATGAGACTAGAAATGAGACCAACCCAGACAGAAGTTAATGTGACCTTCTTTTAGTGGGCATCAGGAACTTAATGCTTACTGAGCCTGCGTGCCATGCTTTACTTGGAAACAATGCACAAGTCTGTAATCACATCTGGAAGGACAGCCACTCTTCTGCAGGATAAGAATAGGTTTGTAATCAGCTCAAGGAAAAAAACACAGTTAAGCCAATGTATGAATCCAAAGGAAAAAATGTTTTCATGTAAGTTAGCTGGACTAAACTGCAAGGGCCCTTATTCAGCTACAACCTTGTTTCAAAAGCTGTAAACAAATTAATGAAAACATACAAAGCAATAACAATGAATACAGCAGTAAAATAGACAGTCTTAGGGCCAATTAATAATACAGACTTGCATTTCTTGGTGCAATGACAGGCACAATTCTAAAATTTAGAAAGTCATATGTTTAGTGTGTTTACTTAAGGACAGAGAAACAGCAGAATGTTACAGGCTAAGTATTTAGGGATAGGCCTAATAAATGACATAGTAGGATTAGTTCACCTCATTAAAGACTCCCATAACATCACAGAACAGTGTAAATTAAAGGTGTTTATATACTCTTTGGACTAGTAATTGCTTCTGGCAGTCTTACTAAATATAATATTATGGGAATCTAGTGTACAACATCTGTGTCTAGAGACACAAAGGATTCCTGATTGGACTCCCATGATGTAAAACTCAATGAAAATGCAATCCTTTTTGGGAGATTATAACAACCAAACACTGGTTAAAGTATTTCACATGAAATTATATCCAAACATTAACTACATTAAAACAGCTTGGAGTAAATAATATGAAATCCAACTAAAGATAGCAATATCTTGGGTATCATATTAAACCTTGCATCTTTCTGTTCCCCATGCATTATTTATAACTTCTGTAATTGGGGCAGGACTATCATCATGGTTACACTAGCAGTGAAATCAGACCTGGTTATGAATAAGTCATTCTTCCTAGCATTTGCCAATGATACAAAATATCACATACTTATGAAAACAGACTAGGATACTGTCCTCAATTGCCCAAATAATTCTGCTTAGGGTACTAATAGTGAGTTCTACAAAACTGTTAAGTTGTGCACTAATGAAACATTGCAGTAAAACACAACTATACAAGTAAATTCAACAAACATTGGTGGAATGACAAATATCTGTTTACAACAGAAAAATGGACACTACTTAAACTTTCAGTCTCATAAAAATAGGACAAGGTTAAATAAAAGTACAGAAATTATTTCCTTTTCTTATCAAATCTTCCAGAAACAAAGGACAGTTGTGTTTACTCACCTCACTGTCCTACATGGATACATGGATACAGGACATCATTATTCTTTCAGGAAAACCTGGTTAGACTTAGAAAGGCCCCCAGTTCATTAGCCTAGTAACAATCTATGAATCTAATAATGTAGATGTTAGAGTGCCTTCACTGTCTCAGTAATTACAACATGGAATTTCCTTGCTGTGGAAGTCCTTGGCTGTCCTGAACACTAGAGACTTTTCTCTCCAACTCCAGGTCCAGCATACACCCTCTACTCGACATAAGGATGCCTAGGTATAAGGGTAATCAGCCATAGCCATGTTTTTAGGTATTTCTTGCCCTCCCAATCCTGGAGCCCCACACTGTAAAACCCATGCCAAGACCACAAGGTGCTCAGTTTTACCCCAGTGGGACACTATATATGGGAACCTGAGCCCAACATTACTGTAGAGAGTATCCTGAAGATTAGGGAGAAAAGTGGAGCCTACCCCAGCCCTTGGATGAGACAGGATAAAAGGTGGGAGGAAGGATACTGCAAAAGTGAAGACTCACACATCTACATTTATGGTAAGAAAACACAACTGCACTATTTTCATAGTGTTTCATTGCTGCAGTAATAACAGCATAGGAAGGTTCCCAAAGCAAAGAAGGGGGAAGTTGGAACTGGTAATGCTGAAGCCATCAGAGGCAAAACTGGCCCTGGTCCTGGAAAAGATGGAAAGGTATGAGGCCGCCACCATGATTTCTTTTGTGGAATCCCCCCCCCAAGAAAGGCAGAAGTAGCCGCAGTGGCCCCAGTGGAATGTTTTTTTATTTGAACAGGGACCTGTTTACCATAGTGTCTGTAGTGCAAATCAATACAGTTAGAGATCCACTTGGAAATAGTACATATATATATATATATATATATGTATATATATATATATATATATATATATATATATATATTTTTTTTTTTTTTTTTGGCTGACTTTTTTCTATGTTGTCTGATTTTTTTATGTTCTTGGTGTAGCCCTGGTAATATCTGAGCTGCCTGTGAACATCCAAGGAGTGAAGGATACATTCCCTGTTGTTTTGAGGTTTAGGGAAGAAAGCAGGGAGGTATACAGACCTGTTCAAACAGACTTAAGTGACCACTTTGGGGATATGAATGAGGGATTTTTCCCAAGACTGACCTTATCAGGGTGAAAAATCAAGAAAGGAGCTGTGTACTTTAGGGCTTGTAACTCCAAGACCCTCCTAGCTGAGGTTATAGCCACCAGAAAGGCATCTTCTAGGAAATAAACTTCATGCAAAAGGTGGCTGCAGGTCCAAAAGGTAGCAGGATAGGGCAGGATACCAAGGAAGGGGGCACTTTCCTGGGAGGCCAGAGGTGGAAGATGCCCTTCAAAACTGTTTCAAAAGGGGGTTAGAAAATAGAGGGGTGCTGCATAGGGAAGCAGACAGAGTGCAGGCATGGATTTTTCATTGATGAATGAGAAAGGCCCAAACAAAATAGCTCAGCTAAATAAGTTAGAACCAGAAGAAGTCTGTCAAGTGGTAGCTGACCCTTGAAGTAGCGGCAGACTGTAAATATTTGCCATTGTGTAGTACTTGGTTTTCTGTCTTCTTTCAAAAAGGCAAGGATGTCCTTATCAAAGGGTAGCTCTTGAGGGGAAAAGATTAAATCATCCACACTATCAACCTTAAGTGTAAGATGGCTCACCTGTTCCAGGTTAACAGGTTTACCTTTTGAGGAAGCAGGCAAGGTTCCTGTCTCCTCAAGCTGTGGAGCCAGGGAACAGATGCTGCCATAGCCAAAAGGGTGCTGTTAGGGTCAGCACTGGCCCTTCTTTCCTGATCTGCAGTAGTAAGCTGGGGATGAGAGGTATGGGAGGGAAGCTAGTGAGAACTATACCTATCCTTGGAAGCAGAAGGCATCTGTCCTCGAAGTCCTGTTGTCTTCAACCTTTTTGCAATACCTCTCTAATTGCTTGTTTTCTCTTGTGGCAAAAAATGTCTATTTTTGGTATACCCCATTTGTATGTGACATTTATAAAAAATTCCTGTTTAAACAGTCTTGCATCCAGTACTACTGCATGGTACAGAAACCGGGGTAGTAAAGGCAGAGCAGATGAAGTGTGAGTAGATATGAAGTGCCCAAGGTGGGTGATAGGATTTGCACTGTGGGACAAACAAACAAAGAAATGAGGATATAAGACCAGAAGCCAGAGTAGCCCCAATTGCAGAAAAGGTCGAAGAGAGCAGATTCAGGAACATTTGCAAATAAACAGATGACAATCTGGTAAGAAGATTTGGGCAGACAGGAAGAAGGCAAGAGGAAGCAAGGCCATCCAGCAAACAGGTGGCTGATTGTGTGAGAGAAGAGCTGCAGTAGTAAGGCATGAGTATCAAAGAAGGTACGAGAGTTGCAATGAACAGAGAGAGATGGTGACAGTTGACACGACACCTCGAACCCCATGTAGAAAATGGGAAAAAGGGGGTTGATGATGGTGTCTTTGTTTAATCTCTATTCATGTGGGTCTGTCCCTGACTTGCTCAGATGGTCAGCTAGATGGCTGATCTCCCCTGGCAAGTAATGGGTGATCAAATGTAGACTCAAGGGCTGAGTTGCTTCCCACAGCTGCATGGCTAAGCAGCACACAGGGTAAGAGAAGGTACCTCCTTGTTTGTTTATGCACTACATCAAATCCTGGTTTCAAAAGTTCTTTGAATGTCATCATGCCTTTGAGGACTGCCAGCATTTCTTTTTGGTTTATAAGAGTTCTTGGAAAGGTTTGGTCCCATTTACCCTGGACCTGGAGGCCACTTGAATGTGTTCCCAGGCCAAATATGAGGCATCTGAGGTTAAAATATGATTTTCTGGCTGAATTTGAAAGGGCACCTCTTTATTTAGGGTGCAAGCTTGGACCCATCACCCACACAAATTCCTTTTCTTTACAAGGAGAAGCTGTAGATTTTGGCTGAGGGAATGTTTATGTTGACACCACACATTCTTGAGATACTAGTGAATCTTCCTTATATGCAGTCTTGCCAGGGGACTCATCAAAATGCACAATGCCACATATCCAAAGGTTCTTATGATTTCCCTGGCTGTCATAACTGTTTGCCTCAAAAAAGTAAGTGAAGTATTGGATTAGGAAGATGACTCCCCACCCCCCTTGGCAGGAAGGCCATTTGTCATTCAGTGTCCAGCAGGACTCCAAGGAAATCTAGCTTGCATGGGAGTCAGGTTTGACTTCTTTACATTAAGTATGAAACCCAGATTTGAGAAAATGGATAAGGTTAGGTGAATGGATGACCGTAGTTCTCGAAGATCATCCAGACAGTGGTAAATCAGCATGCCTTTTGTACTGCAGAAGGCAATTACTGGGGCTATACACATTGTAAAACTCTACGTGCAGAAGACAAGGCAAAGAGCAGAGCACAAAATTCATAATACTTTCCACCTGGTCTGTACCCCCTGTAAGCTCGTGCAATGGGTGTAAGCATCTTTTAGACTATCCAAGGTGATAACACAGACAGACGTTTTTGTAGGGGTGAGCATTTTGAATTTGAGAACCAACATGAACCCCTGTTTAGTGTTGACAGGCATCGGACAGGCCTCCAAGCTCCTTTCTTTCCTTGGCACTAGGAACAACCTTGAGTAAATAGCCCTGTACCCTTTCTTTTAGAGGGGTTCGTTGTATGCAGCCCTGAGCTAATGACAGGTCTGTTTATACTACAGCCTCTTTTAGTTGGTCCTTTGGGATGGAGGGGATGCCTGCCACCTTTAGAAGTGAGACAAATAGAAGTTGGTAACCTAATTTCATTATGTGCAGGACCTTCTAGTCCTGAGTGATGGTTTTTCATTCCTTTAAGCACTGGGATAATCTTCCTCCTAGTTTTGAGGAGCAGGGGAGGGAAGGATTGGGGTGAAACTTGCGATAGGGGGAACAGGGAGGTGCCTGGCTGAGTTATGGCTGATCCCTGCTGAGCCCCTGAGTTTGGGGCCTGCTAGTTCTATTTCCTTGGTCTGCTTGCCATCCCTTCTGTTGTCTTTGCTGTCTTTCCCTTCTGGTCCTTCACCCTCTTTGCCTGGGTTAAGATGAAGGAAAGGACTAGGGTTCTGTAGTGAAGTCCCTGCTAAATCTAAGTGGCTGTACCTGCAAAATGTCCTTGACAGTCTGGATAGATTTAGCCTTTTCCTCCACATTTTTGACGATTATTTCAGCCACAGGTCCAACCAGTTTCACACTATCCAAAAGTGCATGTAGGACTCCTTATTCTACATGCTCTAGAAGGGGTTGTTCACTTAATGAGGCATGCCTACAAATAAATGACCACAGGCAGATGCCCTCCTTGATGCTTCTAAAGCATCAAAGCCACAGTGCAACGAATGCTTAGCAGCCTGGTAACAGGAGTTGCAAAGTTTAAGCAGTTCTTTAGAGAGAGCACTATCCTTCATCCCCCTCCAGTTTCTCTTTCATTTGCACCAGAAGAGACTACTAAGAAGTAGTAACTGACTGCTTTCATGGCCTGAGGGGCAGAGGTGTAAACTTCCTTGAAAACTCTGTCAAGGGTCCTACCTTTTTTCTTATTTGGCAAAATATTTTTTTTTTATTTATCCTTTGTTGAATCGATTAGTAGCCTCTTTTCAGGGGAGATCCAGTGTACTATTTTATATTTGACCAGGTCATCAGGGATTTTTTTCCTACGATCAATTCTGATCTGTAATTGTGGAAGTACTAGCCTCAGTTATGTGTGCACATATTGTTCTTAGCTCAGTAGTAGCTGGGAGGATGGTGGGTAGCATGGAGAAAGTGAGGGATGGAGTGGATGGAGTCAGAATGCCAGCTGCAGGGAGGTGTATGCAGAGCAACAGAAAATTCCGAAGTAATTTTCCAAAAGAATTTGTTTCCAAGGCAAAAGCACACACGCACATCGCAACCCACCGCACATAGTACACATGCCTGTGTCTCACAGCCTCTAAGGCCCAGCCACAAACCCATCATACCAGTCATAGGAGACTATCGTGAGATACACAGATGTGCCCCTCACCAGGCTAGACAAGGGGAGAGTCACGGTAAGATGCTTGTCAGGTGCTACAATCCACCATATCACACATGCACTCAAGTCTCTCAACAACAGGTACTGTTATGACTCTGTCATAGTCCATGTTGGTGTGAATGACTTCAGACGTACCTCTATGGACTGTATGAAGAGAGACATGATTCAGCTCGCTGAATATCTGCTTTGCCTTAAGCAGCATCCTACTGTCACCCAGAATGATGCCTCACTACAAACAGAAAATGACTAACAATTGGCTTAGTTTCTGATGTCATTCCAAGGGGAGCTAGTACCTGACAGCCTGGGAGGACATGACTGACTGACCATGATGCTCTGCCAAAGATGGCCTTCATCTGTCTCCCATGGGCTTCAGGCAAAGGCTAATCAACCACGAAGTAGAATGGAACAGGCAAATGTTTGTATAAACACACCAAAATGTTATTATAATCCAAGGTTAAAATCATAGAATATCCAAATGTACAAGTGCTTTTGTCTTGTTTTTAACTGAACTGAAGAGACTTCATCAGATAAAATTAATTGCTTTCACCTACTGAATTTAAAAGAGAATAGGAGAACATCTCAGAAATATACGTGATTTATGAGAAGGGGAACGCCTTAGCAAAACACATTATGGCTTACCCAGATCATGCTTTTAAATTTACTATATTGGACACTGTCAGAATCAGAGCAAGAGGTGGAGCATGGTCCTACCAGTTCGACAAAATGGAATTAGGATGGCAGATTAAATTGAATGCCATGTATTGGCCAGGGCTTAATGATAACTTGTCCATCAGTAGTCTTTTGAAAATTAAAGCACTGAACAGACATTAAAATACACTCTCTAACTTTCTTATTGTAACAAACGTACTCCTATATACAGTGTTGGAATGAGCATTTATTTATGCTTATATATGTTCTCCAACATTTTAGGTATTTATACTTATTGTTACATGGATGTATTTATCTAAATGTATAGTTAAGTTAATATAGTAGTGGACAGGTTATGATTTTAAAATTCATGAAGTATTTTAAAAGTATTTTTAATAGTTTACTAATTTTTACGGTGTTGTGGCAGTAACGACGATTTCAGGTATACTATGGTTTTAAATGAAGGTGTCTTGACTGCTTTAGGATGTGATGTAATTTGAATTCCTTCTTTTAAATTCAGGAGACTAGACTGTAACTTACTTAAAATCAAGAAGTTACAAATGGATAACATGTTTTTCAATGAATGTTTGAAACAAAGAACTGTGCCAAAAGGTCTCCGTATGTGGCACTACCCCACTGCGTTGGTGGCAGGGTCGGACTTCCACTTGGAACTTACTGAACTATTTGACAAGTTCAGTTTTGAATATATGCAGAGGGTTATAGTAAACAACAACAAAACAATCAAACTTTTAAATAAAGAGGTGACAACACTGGATAAGTTAATTACACAAAACTCTGCATTTTCCAGTAACAGGTTCAAATGTTGTATGATTTTTAGTTCAATAGACGAACAACTGTCACTAATAAAAACAAGAAAATTGAAAAAACTGGTGAGGGACGAGAAAGATTATGCTAATAACACAGCATACCCTCACCCCCCCCATCCCAAGAGTGGCAGTTTAATAAGGACAGGAATGTCCAAGCTAATAGTAACAGTTACCCTAATGATGAATTTAATAATTTGGCTCTGTCTGAAGAAGATTTTTTTTTAGACGAGGACGAATATCCAGCTCTGAGACGTTCGGAGCAGATTATGAATCAACAACGGAACCAACAATACCAACACAGAGGTCAACAACAAAATTACCAAACGGGGAGAGAAAGAGGTTACAACCGAGGTGTGAACAGGAATGGTTGGAGGGGGAAACAGAGAAATTAACAGGTGATATAGACAATCCTAGTCGATATCTTCTCCCACCTCTAAAAATATGCAGTAATTCTGAGAAAGACTTTAAGGTCTACAATTTTTCAGAGATAGAACTGAACAAGACAATGTGTGATTTTTTTCTAAAGGTTTCACTTTTGTTCCTCGTCAGTCATTTAATTTAGTCCATACATTGATGGACCTAAAACAGTACACTAGGAAACTTAACCTAAATGTTATGTTCAACAAGGTAGAGTCTGTAAAAGATCCATTCAAGATTTAGAGCGCGTTTAATCCACCATTACATCCCACCCCTAACTGTTTATGAGAGAATTTGTAAACTTGATTTACGTGACTTAAACAAAAATATTAATAGAGATGTTAGAACATCTACTACACAAGCTAATTTAAGTGTGAATGAAAATTTTGAACTCAAATTCCTTCTCCATAATAAAGGTACTAGGATTATGAAACCAGATAAGGGTGGGGGTACTGTCATTATGAATACAGTAGATTATAACAATAAAATGTTTGAAATCTTAAACTCAGACACATACACTATGAGTTCCTTGAATGAAATGAATGGAGCCTACAGAAGAATTAAGAGCTTCATTCAGGACATGTTTATCGATGGTCTAAATTCTCTCTCAATAGAATACCATATTACTCTTACTATTTTTGGAGTTCCCAAAATCCATAAGGACATGCATCAACCACCAATGAGACCAATTGTTGATGCAAGGGGCTCTATTACATACCCTCTAGCGAAATACCTTGAGAAGGAAGTTAAGTAAACATATTATGGAATGAAACTAGTGTATGTATGGACTCTTGGGACATTTTAAGAAAATATCAATGGTATTGGATATAAAAAAGACTATTTGCTAGTGACTGTAGATGTGGTTACTTTGTATAGTTTAATACCACATGACATTGGATTACAATGGTTTTGTGAATTTTTACACTCAAAAGGGTTAAGACAGGACAAAATCAACCTATTCGAACAGATGTTAGACATAATTTTAAGGAATAATTTAATTTTCTTTGAAGGACAGTATTTCCTTCAGAAGGCAGAAGTAGCAATGGGCTCTGCATGTGGGGGCCTATAAGCAAATATTGTCATGCTGATGTGGGAGAAGTAACACCTTAAAACTTCCAACTATTTTCAATATTGCAAAACATATATGCGTTACCTGGATGATTTGTTTATATTATGGGAAGGGCCCAGAGACATCTTGGATAACTTTCTTGCATTTATCAATGAAACAACCAGTTTTTTGACGTTTACATGTACTGTTAGTGATACTCACATAGCATACTTGGATGTTCATCTAATAAAAGATGAAACTGAAAATAGATTTCTAGCTAGAATATTTCGAAAAGAAACCTATTCCAACAGTTTTTTACATTTCAGCAGCTGTCATCACAAAAGCGAGCTGTACTAAAAGGACAATTTGTCCATGCAGCCCGGATGACAACCCTTTGGGATGACTATGTCGAGGAATGCAACTTGCTGAAATGTATGTTTTTTTAGAAGAGGTTACCCTATTAGTCTAATTGATCAGATTATGCAAGAAGTTAATGACAAAAGAAAATCTGGGCATTTTATTCCCATTTTATAAGACAGGAGCCAGAATGCTGAACATGAGACAAGTAATATAAATCAAATAATTCATGTTGGAGATGACAATAGGAAGGAAGCCAAACATAACCATGGTCACACCACCAGTAAATGAAAAGATTTATGAAAATAGTTTCTTGACTACTTTCAATAACGAAGCACATTATATTAAGAACATTTTAATGAAAAATTGGGAAATTATCAGGAGTGACAAAGACGAGAGACATTTTGGATGACGCTCCTATTTGTGTATATAAGAAAGGACAGTGTCTTAAAAATATGTTTGAAAGACGACAGGATGAGTATCCTCAAGGATATATGCATAAATGTGGGAGATGCAAGTTCTGCCCGAATATTATGGAAATTAGTAACAGCGTTACAATAAATGGAGTCAGAATTTGGCTCAGAGGTAGATTTTCATGTGCAACTGAGAGGGTTGTATATTGCGCTGTTTGTAACTTATGCCCATATTTTTACGTGGGCAAGACTGAGCGCCAATTTAAAAATAGAATAGGAGAACATCTCAGAAATATACGTGATTTATGGAAAGGGAACGCCTTAGCAAAACACATTACGGCTTACCCAGATCATGCTTTTAAATTTATTATATTGGACACTGTCAGAATCAGTGCAAGAGATGGTGCATGGTCCTACCAGCTCGACAAAATGGAATTAGGATGGGAGATTAAATTGAATGCCATGTATTGGCCAGGGCTTAATGATAACTTGTCCATCAGTAGTATTTTGAAAATTAAAGCTCTGAACAGATGTTTACACTCTGTAACTTTCTTAGTGCAACAAACTTACTCATATATACACTGTTGGAATGAGCATTTATTTATGCTTATATATGTTCTTCAACATTTTAGGTATTTATACTTATTGTCACATGGATGTATTTATTTAAATGTATAGTTAAGTTAATAATATAGTAGTGGATAGGTTATGATTTTAAAATTCATGAAGTATTTTAAAAGTATTTTTAATAGTTTTAATAATTTTTATGGTGTTGTGGAAGTAATGACAATTTCAAGTATACTATGGCTTTAAATGAAGGTGTCTTGACTGCTCTAGGATGTGATGCAATTTGAATTCCTTCCTTTAAATTCAGTAAGTGAAAGCAATTAATTGTATCTGATGAAGTCTCTTCAATTCAGTTAAAAACGAGACAAAAGCGCTTATACATTTGGATATTCTATGATTTTAACCTTGGATTATAACAACATTTTGGTGTGTTTATACAAACATTTGCCTGCTCCATTCTACTTCGTGGTTGATTAGTGGTTTTTGTTTGTTCACTTTCTTTGTGTTCTGGTAAAGGCTCTTGCCTCCCCCATACTCCCTTTTTAGGCAAAGTCATGGGGACAAAATTACCAACGTGAAAAATTCTTCTAAACAAGATTTAAAGGTCATGCTGCTAAACACCAGGAGTCTTAACATGAAACTGCACTTGTTGTAAGCATTCCTCACCCTGGAAGTTGCTGACATTTGTGCAGACACTGAAACCTGTTTCAAAGCTGTGGAGAGCACCCCAGCCTTAGTATGTTACTTGTCCTACCATACTTTCAGACCCCAAACTGAGGGCTACAAAGCCAGAGAAGGTGGAGTTTCAATATTTATCAATGACCTAAACACCTTCAGGCTGGTCAGACAGTATGACACACAGGAGACACTCCAGGTGCAGTTAACTATTGACAAAACACCTGTTCAAATCATAACTAGCTGTAGACACCCAACCATGACTCAGGAGGCCCACGCCACCTATCTGGATTTACTTGAATCCATCAAGATTCATCCCTCTACCCAGATCCTGGGCAACTTTAACTACCCAACCATAGAGTGGAAGATCTGTTCTAGCTCAAACATGAATCCCTAGAGATTCCTCGATTTCATCAATGCCAATGCATTGGATCAGCTGGTCGACACCCCCACAAGAGGTGAAAATATCCTGGACCTGGTACTAACCAACCTAAGTAGCCACTGTAGCACCCCTACAGTGTCATCCTCCTTGGTAAGATCTGACCATAAAGCAATCACATTCAAAGTCTCCATCTTCCCTGACCCCCCCCCTTGCCAGGGTTGAACAAAAAAACTTTTCCAAAGCTGACTACAACCTCCTGACAGCAGGTATAAGCAGCTTCACAGCCACCATCCCTTCAGCTGAATCAGACACTAGCTGCATGGACTCGGCAATACCCGAAAGGACCAAATCATCTTCCTCAAGGAAGAGTAAACCTATCTGGTGGACAGCAGCAATAAACAGACTCTATAATAAAAGAAAAAAATCGCTGTCCAGGACGAAGAAGGAGCAGGTGCCAAGTTGGAAGCAATCTCTCCTATTTGTGGACAAGCACATAAGGTCACTGCTGAAATCCTCTAAGGCTAGCTTAGAGTCCAAATCAGCCGCATCCACTAAGGACAATCACAAGGCCTTCTTCACAGATGTCCGCACTCTCAAAGGTAACTCCCAAATCTGCTCTGAATTGGTGGTCAAGGATATCACATACACAAATGCCATAGATACAGCCAACCTGCTGGCAGACAGGTTCAGTGAAACCCCCCCCCCCCCGTCCTCTCATCAGTAAACCAGGACATCCCCAGCACCTACCCCCCCCATCACCAGGGAGCAGGTTATTAATTCCCTTTCGCAGGTGAAAAATACAGCCTCCATGACACCAAACAACATCCTTGGCTGTGTCCTACATGAACTCAGGCAAGAGCTCTCAGCACCACTAGGCACCCTCTTCAACCAAAGTCTGTGCACCGGCTTCACCCCAGCAGAATGGAGAATAGCCACTGTCATCCCTCTGCACAAAGGTGGAGCGTTCACCAACCTGGGCAGTTATAGGTCCATCAGCCTAACTAGCCTGATCTGCAAGGCCATGGAATGCATTATCATGGACCTTATAAACAAAGATATTGGCAGCCTCCAAACGCTTGAACCCACGCAGTTTGGTTTTCTCAAAGGGAGATCATGCCTGTTAAACTTGGTCCCTTTCTTCAAAACAGTCACCAAAGCCATGGATGAGGGCAAGACAATGCACACTGCATACCTTGACCTAGCCAAAGCCATCGATACTATTTCCCCACTCAGGCATAACAGATAAACTCGCCCATCTAGGCATCAACCCATATGTTACCAGATGGTTAGCAGCTAACTGGCTCATTGATAGAACCCACTCAGTCAAAATAGGGGAAGCCACCTCTAGTAGTAGATCTGTAACAAGCGGCATACCCCAAGGATCTGTCTTGGGGCCTCTACTGTTTGGGATATACTTTTCTGAGGTGCAAGCCAAAACCAGTGGTCTGTGGCTGACCAAGTTTGCAGAAGACTGTAAGCTGGGCACTGTCAAATTCCCCTAGTGATGTGAACATCCTCCAAGAGGGCCTCAACCAAACTAATGACTGGTGCCAGAAGCATGGCCTCAAACTGAATGCCAAGAAATGTATCATTATCCCCTTTGGGGAAAATGGTGTCCCCACTAATTATCACATTAATAACAACATACTAAGCATGCAATTGGCCATGGGAAACTTGGGCACCCAGGTTGATAGCAGCCTGACTTTTGACCAACATGTTGCCTCCGTTGTACAGAAGACTTTCTACATGGCCCACCTCATAAGTAAGGGTATTTCATCCAGGAACAAGGAGGTCGTAACATCCCTGTACTCCTCCCTTATCATACCCATTATCAAATACAATGCCCACTTCGGCATGTACCCTGCCAAGCACATTTAGCAGTTGGAGACCACAGAAGTTCCTGACCAGAAAAATCAAGGGTCTCAAACACCTATCCTATACAGATAGGCTAAAAGCTCTGTCCCTCTACTGCAGATGTGCCCAATGCATGGCATGCGGCCCTCAGAGATCTTCCATGCGGCAAGTGCAACATCGACATACGCATGTCCCAAAACACTTTTTTTTGGTGCGTTTTTCGCATCCATGACCTGTAACTCTAACGTCAGTGTGCACATGTGCCAAAGCACCCTCCTAGTTTTGATTTTTTGTGACAAAGAAGGATCTGTGTGTTCGCGCCTAAGAATCAGTGTGTGTGTGTGTGTGTGTGTGTGTGTGTGTGTGTGTGTGTGTTCTCGCTGAAGAGGGACTCGTGTATGGATTTGCCAGCATTGCCTTTGAAAGGGACAGCACTTACCTGTGTTAATAGGCAAGTATGGAGTGAGTGAGTGTATGCATGAAAGCAGAATGTTTGTGTGTGAAAGAAGAAGAGTTTGTGTGCGTGTCAGACAGAGAGAGACACATGCACAAAGAGGCTAACGGCGATCAATCTACCTACTGAACACAAATAAGTGGGCTCACAAATATATTGTACATTAAAAGTACACGTTCGTTAAATTGTGGCTTTCCTGACAGAGAGAGTGTTGTATTGAATATGAAATCATACCTCTCAACTGTATGGATTTTCAAAGAATGTCTACATTTTTGCCTCATTTTCCAATTTGTGTCTTTTGTTTAGGAAATAAAAGTAGTCATCCAAGGTAATACAGTTCCAGGGAGTAAGAATGAGGCAGCAGCCTATGGTTAGTGGGTCAGTAGTGGATTGACTGTGTGGGACTGTAGCATATAAAGTTGTACTTTTTTTCTGACAAACAAAAAAGCACCCAGTACTGTTTTGTCATTGGTGGGTTAAGCAGTGGCAGATTGGACAACAATAAGCATAGCTTTGGTGGATCATCAATACTGGCAAATCACGTGGACACAATGTCATTTTTTAAATGCTGGGGGTTTTAGTGTGTATGTGTGCGTTTATGTTTTGGGATGGCTGCAACAGTAAATGATTATTAAATACACAGACATAAGAGCTCTGGAGAATATATTTCTTTGTTTCAAAACCTGATACTTGGGTACTAGGCATGGCAAAAGTAAATTTTTTAAGACATAACTTCTTTCCATTTGCAGTGGATGGATATTTACATTTAACGGACAATGCTAACAGTATGAGTGTGGTCCTGTAGGGATCTGAAGGATGCCAAGTCTACCACTGCCAATGTCTTGTAAACTGACCTGGGAATGGATACTGGGATGTTACTGAAAAAAATACAGTATGTGGACTTAGAAATATAGTTTAATTAAACAAAGTGCACTTGCAATTTGAGGCCATAATTTAATTTATTTCAGGTAGTCCAGATCCTGGTAGATTGTACACCATTAGACTTAATTAGGGGGAGCTGTCATTTCTGGGGAAATAAGCAGCCCTAGTTTCAGTGAAAGCTCTGTGGTGGTTTGCAGGTAGCAAGTTGCAGGATGTGGAAGCAATGCATTTATTAATTATTTTTAATGCATTTGTCATTTCAAAGCATGGTTTTCTTAGTTGCAAAAGAAGGCAGGATTGAATGAGCCGTATAATGCATAACTGACAATGATGAGATAGAAAGATTACAAGCGATGTATAATGTTTGCAGCTACAATTGTTTCAATGGTGTCTGTGATGCATAACTATTTTTGGGCCTGTGTCCCACTTTTATTTTTCACTTTGTCCAGATTTCTTGCTGTAAGGTTGAGAGGTATGGTTCCATACTAAATCAGAAGGTTGTATTTACCTTGGAAGACTTTTCAGCATAATTACGTAAAACAGAGCCTTTTTAATATATCTGCTTATTTCCAATATAAACTGCCATGTAACCTTGCAAATAACCTTTTTATTAAGCTACTTTAATTCTTTTGGAATTGACAGGTATGCTTCATTGGTTCGGACGTAAGCATAGAGTGCTAATGTGACTTTGATTTCTTGCAGCAGTCTGTGGTTTACTTATCACAATACCTTTTCTGTGTTTCTGGGTGTGTAATCAGTTTCCAAAAATAAATAAATACATAATAAATAAAAAATAATCCTCTCTGCACTTTGAGCTATTGACAAATTCTGGGAATTTGTTTTTTCAAAAGCGAAGGTCAGCCTTACAGCTCAGTAAAGTGTCTGTCTGTTAATAACTTCTGCACAAATAAATGTCTGAATGTCAAATGCTTTAGATTGGAAAGAAGTTATATGTTTACTTTAGTATGTAGTATGTTCTTAGAGAGTTTATGGATTTCTTATTGGTTTACCTTTTGCTTGTTGACTTATTGATGGTCCTTTTGGTGGCAGGAAATTGTATAGATGAATCCATCTCTATTATGATTTTTTTTTTCAGATATTTTGACTTCCAGACAATTTCATTCAGTGAGTGTGTCATGTGATTACTGAGGTTTGCCTATTTTACAAGCAGGGACTCCTTTAGTGTGTGTGTGTGTGTGTGTGTGTGTGTGTGTGTGTGTGTGTGTGTGTGTGTGTGTGTGTGTGTGTGTGTGTGTGCGCGAGAGAGAGAGATTTAATATGTATACTGAATACATTTTTGCAAATGGAATTCTTAGTTAAATAGGTCCCTCTGCTTGGGCAAGTAGACTTGAGTAACCAATATTAGATCTTAGCCATCCAGCTAGGAAAGTTTACTATGTGTATTTTCCATCTGGTTTGATGAAGGCTATGCTACTTACTCAAGGGGTACATTTATGGCTATCCATTCAGTTGTTGTGTTGCTGAACTACATTGTTTGATAATGAGAGGAGCTTTTTACAGAAGTTGAAGTTTTTGTGTCAAGAACCTGTCCATGCAAAATGGCCTGTTTATGTTGCAGTGAAGGCTGTGGTCTTTGTATTGAGCATTTTAAGTATAACCAGCATTTCTGAGGTGGAGGAAGTCTCTTAAGGCAGGATCTTTCCTAGCCTGGAAAGCAATCCTGTGATGAAATTTATAGGGGCCAGTGAGAGACAGAGGAAAGCAAGAAGCTTTTTAGTCTGTTTGGATAACATAGTGAACTTAGTCCTTTGACCTTTTTTGTCAGAAATGGTTTCAGTCTTTCTTTTGGCAGGGTGTTTTCCTGAGGCACATGCCAAAAGGGGCGTTGCACTCAATAATGGCTCTTATAAAGGAAGACTACAGAGATATTATGACCGCCTTGTCCCTGGATGAGATACCCTTACTAATGAGGTGGGCCATGTAAAATGCTTTCCGTACAAAGGAGACAACATGGTGGTCAAAAGTCAGGTTTCTATCAAACTGGGTGCCCAAGCACCTCATAACTGATTGCGTGCTTACAACATTGTTATTAATGTGATAATTTGTGGGGACATCACTCTCCCCAAAGGGGATGATGATGCATTTTTTTTGCATTTAGCTTGAGGCCATGTTTCTAGCACCAGTCATTTGTTTGGGTGCGAGACCATCCTCTACCTTATTCAGAATTGGTTTATTAAGTCAGTAATGTGAATTCTTTACTTTACTGCACATTTGTTGGCTTATTTTTGTGGATTATGGTATTGTAGGACTGCTAATGTTGACATTTTATGTAGTTAGACTGCTGGAGTGGTTTTCCCAGTGAGAAATGCAAGTGCTGCAGTGAATATCTGTTTATTTGTTTAAAAAAAAAAAAAAAAAAAAAAATATATATATATATATATAGATTCATAGATTAGTACTAGGCTAACTGCCCTTGTGGACCATTTTAAGCCTAGCCAATTACGCCATGTGAGAATCAAACCCTGCACCTTGTGTCTATAAGATAACACTTTAATCATTATTCCAACCTCCCACCCTTATATGTATGTATGTATATGTATATATATATATATATATATATATATATATATATATATATGTGGAAGACCAGAAAATTTCACCCTTCAGCTCCCTGAGAGACCTACTCCATAAGACAGTGAAACTTGGTTAACTGGTACATTCAAGCACCTAAATTCCTGCCCACTACCCTCCTGGAAGACCAGAAAATTTCACCAACGAAAATTTCACCCTTCAGCTCCCTGAGAGACCTACTCCATAATACAGTGAAAGTATGTCCCGTTCCTGTATACCTTTGTATAAACTTTAAAGACTCTCCTACGTTAGGTAAGCTTCCTACCCAGGATAGCCAGCAGCCAATAACCCCCAACCCCACTTCTTTACTACTGCTTTATCTCACTTAATCTCTTAGCTTGACTTTTCCTCTTTCTTTTTCATAGTATCTTTTCTCCCTCTCTTCTGTAGCCTGCCCCTTGTTTGGGAACCAGTCACTGCAGTTATATAACTGGCCACAAGGTGGCGCCTTACCATTAGCCTATCTGTACCTCATAGACTTTTTTTTCTAACTTCCATTATCCCTTCCATACTTTGCTTTTTAAAGTGAGTTTTTTCACTGACCTGTTTCTTTTCCACCCTCCCCTCCCTGACCTTGGTAACCACTACTTCTACCACACTCCTGCACCCTAACTTAGTATACCTCCTCTTATTAGCCTATTATCCCACTTATACATTCTCGCACTCACTGACTTACCTGCTGTTTCTCACACTCTATAGATTGTGTTCCTTAGTAGTGCACTCTTGTGTCTAACTGTAGGTCCTTATTTCTCCAAAGCACTCCTACCTTATCAGTTCTATGGCAATACTATAGCTCTCCCAAGTCCTAGTATCTCCCTCTCTCCCATAAGGCTTTACCCCCTTTGATTTCCCTTACCTTTCTACTCTTTCTTCCCACTTTCCTTCCCATCCACCTTCCACATCTATACTTCTACCTCTACCAGAACAAATAAACTTAATAATAAAGAAAGCATCCTGGATTGTATACTAACAAATAGCCCACCACAAAAATATACAACAGGAACCCTCCCAGACGACCTAAGCAACCATTCTCTAATATATATTATCAGACATAAAACAAGTTTAACTATTCCTATATCAGTCAGAACAACCCGTACCAAAAAACATTTTGACCCCGAACTGTTTTAAACCGAACTTAAGCAAAGCAACTGGTCACCTCTTAAATCTCTCCCTATAAATGAAGCAGTTAATTACTTCAATACCACTTTCCTAGCAATCTTGGACCATCATGCCCCAATTTGCTCTATAAGAAAGAAAACCAAACAAGCCCAATGGCTCTCAAATCATACTAAGAAACTAATCCATTGTAGAAATAAATCTTGGGCAAAATGGCGTACCACAAAGAATACTACCGATCACCATACATTCAGACAATAAAGAAACATAACAAAAAAAGCTATCCTAACAAGATAAAAAGAACTTTTATATCCAATTACAACAATCACCCCTTAAACAACCACAAAAGTTCTGGATTACTATTAACACACTTCTATCCCCAGGCAAAACGGGCACGCCTAATCCACTAGGCTCCAACCCTGACTGCCCAACACCAACAGCAAATGCCTTCAACTCTTTCTTTACTACTTCTATACTAAATCTAGCAAACCATCAAACCCCTGACACCTCTAAATTGCCCACTCCTAACTCCATTCCTCCCCCCTTCCACCTCAAACCTATACCCACATCCTATATATCTTCCTTACTCCAAAAATTAAAAACCTACTACCCACTGAGCTGATAAACTACCAGCAGAATTCCTCCAAATAGGAGCCAAAGCTATTGTCTATCCCATCTCCATATTGATCAATAGAACCATAAAAGAAGGCACTATCCCTTCTCTCCTGAAAATCTCTTACATTATTCCTCTTCACAAAAGTGAAAACTCCATTGATTTCTCCAACTTTCGCCCCATAACTCTACTCTCTCCACTTGCTAAAATAATGGAGAAATGTATCCACAAACAATTACTAAACTACCTACTCCATTACAATCTCCTAGCTAACTGTCAACATGGTTTCCGGCCATTCCATAGTACCACCACAGCCTTGTTATCCTTTACTAACTGTATCAACAAAAATCGCAACAAAAATATTCTTTCCTCTGCGTTCTTTGTTGACCCATCAAAAGCCTTTGACATGGTTAATCACCAACTTCTCCACCTTCTGAAGTCCCTCTCTCTCGACAGTCCTGCTATGAACTGGTTCACATCCTACCTTGAAAACAGACAACAAGCAGTTCTCTGGCAAAACCATCTTTCAGACCTCCTTCTCACCTCCCTAGGTGTCCCTCAGGGCTCCATATTAGGTCTTCTACTGTTTTCCATTTTCATAAATGACCTTCATCTTTCTACTCCACACTCTACCTGCATTCAATATGCAGATGACTCTACCATAATTTGTTCTGGCACATCTCAAACTGAACTTCATTCTCTCACACAAAAAGCTTTCACCACTATTGAACAATGTTTCTCTAACCACTGTCTTCTCCTTAACCCAAAAAAAAAAAAAAACTTTTGCTCTTTACACCCTCTCATTTGTCTACCCCTCTTCATTTCACACTCACATCCAATAATGGTACCCTCATTTCTCCAGACCCCACCACCAAACTCCTAGGAATTACAATTGACAATCACCTAAATTTTGACACACACAGAAATACTACAATAAAATCTATTAACAGAAAACTTGGATCCCTCTATAGAATCAAACCTTTCCTTACACCAGACGCCAGGACCACAATAGCTAGAACCCACTTAATCTCTACCCTATTATATGCTTCCCCCATATATACCAATATTTCTAAAAATAATCTGAACAAACTAGCTAAATCTTATAACAAATACTGCCAGATTTGCTACAAACTCTCCTTACAGGACTCATCACTGTCAGAATCTAAAACAACTAGGCTGGCTTGAACTCCCTCACCAACTACAATTTAACCAACTTACAATAGCCCACAAAGCCCTATACCAACCCAACACCCCAATTCTTTCCACCCTCATAATACCATATAATAACCTGAAGAATCTACGCTCCTCAAACAAAATGTTGATTCACACTACCTTATCAAAAAACTTAGCAGGCGACTCCCTATTCTCTAACTCAGTTGGTAAACTATGGAATTTATTACCACATGACCTTACAACACAAACCTCTCTCCCACTATTTAAAACTAACCTAAAACTTTTCTTCACTAAACACTGGTTATGTTCTTGTACTAGCCCTGACTAACTGTTATCGTTTAACTATCTGTTGCACTCAAAACCATAATATACTTAACTATAAACCTCTTCATACAACTCTCTATAAACTAACCTTTTTCTTAATTACTAATGCTGTTAGTCTTGAGTACTATTTTCCATGTTTGACTTTTTAAGTCATTTTTTACTGGGTTTTTTTTTGTAAATTTGTTAACTTTATGATGTAATATTCTATGTTAATGCCATTTTTCTAATTTTGAATTTGATATTTTTGTATGTTGTTTTTACTGGAGCTTTTCTCCCCGGGCCTCTACTGAAAATGGACATGTATGCAGTTGGACAAGCCCGGTCAACAAATGTAAAATAAATAAATAAAATAAAATATATATATAAACTAAGATGTTAGCGTTAACTGTTAGATTAGAGAATTAGAATTTTAAGGCAAATATTAGGCATTTATTCATTGTTCAAATGCACCTACAGTACAGCCAAGAGGCCAACTTTGGTTGCCCGTGGCAGCAAAAGTGTTAACTATACGATATATTTTATATGTGGGCCCAAGACAATTTCTGTTCACTCAATGCAGCCCTGGCAAGCCAAAAGGTGGGACACCCCTGCTCTACTCAGTCTTGTACAGACTGCTCAGAGGTGGTGTGCCTGGCATACAAGGCCATCTCAGACTCAGCCTTGATGGAGTTGCTGCATATCCGTAAGTCAAACTCCACTCATGCAACCTGCACACAAGGGTTCAACCTGGTCTGTGACATTAATAGAACTTATTAGTGGGATAGAGTTGTGTCCCAATGACTCCCCCATCTGCAGAATAGACTTCCTCTCCATGTCAAGCAGAGTAGCCCTCTTTAAGAGGAACTTAGACAACTGGATGGGAAGCAGAAAATATACCCCTGGGATCCCACCTGTGTCCCTGCTGGACAGGGAAAACAGGTGCTGACTTTGTAGGAACATGGGTGAAATTCTTGGCTAGGATTAGAAGGGCCTCTGGGCCAATAGCCTAGTATCATCCTATGAACCTATGAGATGGTGAAAGAAGAAAGTGTTGTTACAACCCTCCAGTCGGGTGGGTTTCAGGATGATATATTGCAGAAGATGATAAAGTAAGCCAGAAAAGAGAGGATATGTTTTCTGGGGAGAGATAATGGAAAAAATACACGAGGAAGAGTTGGAACCAATCCTAAAAGGAGATGTTAAACAGAAGGAAAAAAAACATGCAGAGACAGTTGGAAGCAATTATGCACAGAAAAAAAAAAAAAAGAGAGAGAGATGACACTATGAGAATGAAATTTATGGAGAGAATGCAAAGTAAAAAGAATGATGAACTGAATAGATACGAGGTATGGGACACTATAAATATTACCTTTGGCTGTGAAAGTCTAAGAAGTACAAGACTTCTTGTAACATTATTTTTGAGTGTTTATGGAATGAAACATTTTATGACAGTATGAAAAAGACAGAATGATAATCTGAGAAATGAAAAAATACAAGTACAGTTTTGAGCAGAAGTAGAAGACTTTGAAAAAGACATTTAAACAACAAGAAGTGGTGGACATTTCCAAAGGTTTACGACAACAGGGGTTTATGGATTGGGGGATGGGATTGCAATGTTGTTTTGAAAATGGAAGTGGAAAAAATTGTGTACATTCCAAGTGTTGTAAATATTGATAGTAATAGGGATGTGGTGAAATATTGGGGACAACCAAAAACATTTTTTTTCTGGGAAAGAAAGGAAAAAAAAAAGAAAAGAAACTATACAATTATGGAAAGATCATGTTACTATGAAGGTATTTTATGTTAGCTGGTCAGAATGGTGGATTGCATTTAAAAGAAAAAATATAAAAATAGATCTGATGTTGTTAATCTTCATTCATTTCTTACTGATGGGTACTGGTTCCGTCTGCGAAACTGAGTCGGTTGTTATAACAAGCTCGCGCCAGCCAAAAAAATTCTCGAGCTAAGCTTACCCATAGTGCCCCTCTCTCTATCACCTCAGATCTCATTCGCCTCATACAATATCAGGATGTGTCAGGCCATCTCTCAAGCTAATTGACTTAAAATTTACACTTCCTTTGAATAATTTTTCTCCACTTTTTGTAAATTTCTGTCTTAGTAGTATTCATTTAATGTTTGCTACCCATTGCTTCCTGTTTGAGTGCTTCTGTCTGATTCTTTACCACGTTTTGTGGTATTCTTTGTACCATTGCTGGTACAGGCCTTCCTGACTTCTGTGGTAATCTTTAATACCATTGCTGATATTCCCCGCCCCCTTTCTACTTTTTACCCGTTGGGTACTTCTTATTTAGCATTGCTGGTAACAAAAAAAAAAAAAATTTTTTTCCTTTCTGTTAATTGTGTGTGTGTGTCAGTAACTATCTTGTACATTTTTTGACATAGGTTTTTCATTGTCGTTATTGACAATGGCTGAAAAAAAGGGGAAAACAGGCTTCAAGCAGTATGATCAGTGTAACAGAAAAATGCCGAATTCTAATGGACATTTGTCCTGTGTTTACTGTCTCGGGGTACAGTATCTAAAAGTTCAACCCCCTTGTGACTTATGTAACAACTTTAGCACTCGTACCTTGACAGAAAGGAAAAATAAATTGATTCTTAAAGGTCTCCTATAACTCCTTTCTCGGAGGCTATATTCTGAGCTGGAGGGCTCAACCCCTCTTAAAAAGGAACATAAAAAGAAGAGTCAGTCCATACATTCCTCTCCACATACCAGTGACTCTAAATCAGTCAAATCTCCCATGGAACTGAAAGCAAAAGTTGCTAAACTGACTCCTGTAATCTTGGCACCAGGACCACAAACCCCTTCTAAGGTACCGTCCTCCATACCAAGCCATCAGACATCTGCTACGGTACCTTCCTCGGCAGCAGTGCCTCAAACACCTACTATGGTGCCACTCGTGATTACAGAATCACCCAAACCTTCTACTCCTGCTAGAGTACCGATGCCCTTCTTGGCACCAAAAATAGTTTCCCCAGTTCAGGTCACTACCCTTCCTTCTACACAACTTGCTGGTCCTTTGACCACAGCGCCGAAGGGCGAAAATTACTCCAGACCTGATACTCCCCATCGATTACAGCAGTGCAGTCCTTTCCTAGAATGCCCTAAGTCTCCACTGTGGATGTCGACCCGCTCCTTCAGGAGCCTTTTGGAATTCAATGTAGTGAGACTAGTGGATCAACTCCTGGCAGCCAGAGGAATTCCAACTCCTAAATCCTCCCTCCCACCCAGAGCTGAGGAATTTTCTTCTCAGACTCCGACACATATTCCTCCTTCAACCTCCTTGGAGGTATCGGAGCCCTCAACACCAATGCCTATCCTGGTACCAGCTTCTTTGGTTCCAGTGGTAGACCTTACCCATGGCTCCAGAGTCTACCCTATGGTCCTCGACTCACTTGGAGCTGAGCCATCCTTGAGATCGTGACTGGACTGTTGGCACAGTGATCCCTAGCATGGCACCTCTTTTTCTATGGCGCCATCTACTATGGTTCCAGTTGTTCTGGCGCACCAAGTCCTCTTGTGGCTCCTTCCCTGGAGGTGGGCTCATTGGAGAGTGTGTGATCCCAGTCCCGAGGTTATCTTTCTCAGTTTTGGGCTCACATCCCTCTTCTGGTGGGCCTGCTTTCCAGGTGATCAGGTGATGGAGAGTGCACTTGCCTCTCTAGGATCACAGCTGGTTTAGCACCACAGTGCCACACACACACACATATATATATATATATATATATATATATATATATATGGGTCTACCTGAAAACACAGAACGCTGACAACGCTGACAACGCCGACAACGAGATAACTGACACCGGAAGATCGACAACGGAGATGACCGACAATTGATAATCCTGACGCTGAGAACACAGACATGTTAAGGTAAGTGTGTGACAATGACGGACGTTAGGGTCAGGGTGCGGGTAAGGTGAGTGTGTGATAGTGACGGACCTTAGGGTTAGAGTTTGGGTTAAGATTAGTGCATAGTTAGTTGTGTATGTAAGGTTTAGTGTAGGTTTGTAATGTTTTTGGTGTGCTTGTGTTGTGTGTGTGTTTTACGGAAAAGGTATTTGTTTTGTTGATTGTGAGGATTGTGGTTTGTCGGGCATGTGAAGTATCGTGTTTTTGAACTTTCGGTTTTGTGGTGTCGAATATCTCGTTGTCGGTGTTTTTTGCGTATCGGTCTTTTCAGGTAGACCCACATATATATATATATATATATATATATATATACATACATATATATATATATACATATACACATATACATGTGTGTGTATATAGATATATATATATATATATATATATATACATATATCCTCTGAACCATAGCTGACAGTCTACTACTCTGGGATACCGCGATACCCTTCCACAAGGTACCCACTCTTCGGAGTCCTCTTCAGACGTCCTCACTGAGGAGGTACCCTGTAAGAGATTGTGCAAGAGGAAGCACATGGATTCCCCTGAAGAATCCCTTACCGAAGATACAGACTACAGATGCAGGGGAAGGGTCCCCACACTCGCCCCCTGAGGATGTCTCCTTTGGAGACATACTGGAAATCTTAAAGCAGCAGGGAGGCTGGAAGCCCACCAACCCTTCCTCAGAGGAGTCTGTATTCTTGCAGGCTTTCCTTGCTTGACCCTCTACTTCCTGGGTGATCCCGCTTGCAGATGACCTAGTTCAGTTCATCATGCAGCATGCCTGGAGGAATCCTGACACCACTGAACCTATGCCCAGGAGACCAGACAAAATTCTGTCTCTGCCAGAGGGCAGCCCACATTGGTCCAAAGGCTTACTAGTAGACGCCATGGTGGTGGTGGCAGCCACTAGGAAAGAGCTCGCCAAGGACAGCCATGCTTTCCATCTTAAGGGAGTCTCAGGCGATGGACAGGTTAGGGAAGTGGGTATTTTCATCGACCTTTGTCATTCGGTCCTTGAATTACTTGGCACATTTTACCCATTTTCAGAGAGACCTAATCTCAGAACTCTCGGAAACCCTAGCAGGAGCAGTTTCTGAGGAGGTACGTGAGAAAGTTGCCTCACAGCTTGCCAGCCTGGAATCAATATCTAATTTGTCCATTCAGTTGATTTCTCATTCTACCAAAGGGGGGGACTAGAGCTGTGGGTGCAGGCGTTGTCATGAGACGTCATGCCTGGATGCGCCTATGTGATTTTTGTGGATCCCTTTAAGTCTTCTTTCTCAATGCTGCCATGGAAGCCTCTTCTCTTTTTGGCCCAAAGGTAAAAGACACATTAGCCAGGTGTGAAAAGATGGAAAGACCCTGTCTGCTTTGGGCGTGCATCTCCCCCCCCCCCCCAATGATCCTACTCAAGGAATCAGAGGTGTGGAAAGATGTGGTACAAGAAATCCCAGGGTCCCTTCCACAACACATATGGTGAGTTTACCCCCCAGAGACAGAGGGGGTCTGCGTAATCAGGGATACAGAGATTCTTTGTCTGGAGAGCCCTATCACTGCTCCTGAGGAGCAGCCCGATTGCTTACCTCTGGAAGCAGTCAGGGGACGGTTTTCTCTGTACCACCTTACCTGGCAATCCATAGAGACAGATTCTTGGGTGCAGATAATAATTACCAGAGGTTATAACATTCTATTCAATCTTTCCCAAGGCCTCTAAGCCATATTCCCGACATCCTACCCAGACAACGGGAAGCAGCAGTGCAAGAAATTCAAAAGCTGCTTCTACAAAAGAGTCATCCAAACAGTCCCACCAGACCAGAGAGAATCTGGATTTTACTCAAGGTTCTTTTTAGGGCCAAAAAAAGACATGGGACTAGAGGCCAATCCTGGACCTCAGCATCCTAAACAAATCTGTCAGATAGACAAAATTCTGGATGGTCACAGTTCAGTTTATCCTCCCGTTTCTAGAGAAAGATGATTGGATGTGCTCGATAGATCTCCAGGATGCATAGTACCACATAAAATGGACAAATGCTGTAGGAGATGCCTCCACTTCCAGCTAGGAGCTGATCACTACCAATTCCGAGTGCTGTCCTTTGGTCTCTATACAGCCCCCACAATGTTCACCAAATTCATGGGAGTGTTAACAGCTCACTTGAGACTGCAAGGATTCCAGGTATTTCCATATTTAGACGATTGGCTCCTTACTGCCCTAAAGCTAGTGAAATCCTTAGGGATCTCAATAAACTTAGAAAAATGCAAGCTGATTCCTGCTCAACATCTGGAATTCATAGGGGCAACTTTCGACACTCAGTCTTGTCTAGTCTCCCTTCCAAGTCGCAGGTTAGAAAGACTAAGGTCTCAGCTCCAGGTGATACTCTCTCAGAACAAGGTTTCAGCTCGGGCAGTACTTCGGCTACTAGGAACAATGGCAGCATCGATTACTATAGTTCCACTAGCAAGACTACACATGAGGTTCCTACAGTGGCTTTTACTAACACAGTGGTCCCTCCCTTTTTTAATTTCTCCAAATCTTTTGGGTTTCTAATACCATGAGAATGGACCGTATTCCTAAGTCAAAGTACAATTAAAGTTAATGAAATTAGCATTGTTTCACTCTGTGATGTCAGACAAAAGTGCTCTTTGCAGCACACACAATGTGCCCAGTAATGACTCCTCCTGTAATTCATACAGAGTTGCGTGTACTGGTAGCTTATTTAAATATGATGGTAGACTTTTTTTTATAAGACCCATTGCTCCCACTACAATTGAAACTATCTGGGTATCCTTCTTCCACATTGCTCTCGCTTCTGCTTGCAGATCCTGATATTTTATAACCTTGTGTCTCTCTGTACGCAGGACACTGTAATCAATGGGTTTGTCGATTTCAATGATCAGTGTTGTTCTTGTCTTCTCTTCTTGGACTATAATCAAGTTTTCTAGCATCTATCTTTTGAACTGTTGGTAATAGATGATCCCACGTTATGAAGACTTGATCATTTTCTATGATGCTTTGTGGTTCATGTTTCCAGTGCTTCTCAGCTACTTCAAAAACATAATGTCTGCACAATCCCCAGTGCAATAGTCACACCACACTATTGTGCCTTTCAGTGTACAGGCCCTCTGCCATTAATATGTCACAACCAGCAATGAGGCGTGCAACCGTTTCCAGTTTGGTTTTACAAAACCTACATTTATCTGTTTCTCCCACATGTTCAATGGACTTTGTAAACCAGCATGTGCGTAGACCACTGTCTTGGGATGCCAATATTAACCTTTCATCTCTTGGTTTAAATTCACCTCTCCTTAACCATTCCTGCGTTTGATCCTGATCAACATGAGATTCTTCCAGAAGTTTTCTATACTTGCCGCTATATTTATGATTCTTCTATATTTCTTGGCTTTTCATCTGGTCCTTCATCTTATATTCTTTCTTTTGTTTTTTGGCACATTCAGTTGCTGTCTGATTTTTATCTACTTCTGGTTTGATTTCCATTCCTACTTGATGGCGATATGCTTTTGCTAGGCTAAGCATAGAAGTCATCTTAGATTTGTTCTCATGTTTCAAAACTTTCACTACAGTTGTTGAAGTCAGCAGATATGTGTGGTCCCCTTTGACTCATCCTATGTCCTTTCAGATCCACATAACAAATCGAAGCAAACTACTTATTTTGATGGATGAAGTCAGGAAAAGACCTGTGGCATCGTCCTTTCTCCCCCTCTCAGCCCAAGGCCATAGCGACCATGGGCACTTCCCTAATGGGGTAGGGGTGGGGGCAAGTCCAGGGAAAGACAGTCCAAGGCACTTGGTCCCCCGTGGAGGCCAATCTGCATATCAGTGTTCTAGAACTGAGGGCAGTGCTTCTAGCATGGCAAGCATTCCAGTCTGTCTTCCTGTCAGGGACAATTGCTATCCAGTCGGACATGTCTGGTATATAAAGAAACAAGGGGGAACCAAGCCCTATCTGTCGTGTCAGGACGCCATGAGAATTTGGCAATGGGCGATATCTTCCAACCACTTTCTGTTAGCAATGCATATTCCCAGGGATTCCAATGTGATTGCAGACAAACTGAACAGATGCATTCTCCTGCCTCACGAGTGGTCCCTCAACCCTGTCATAGTGGCGAAGATCTTCAGTCATTGGGGCCAGCCTTGCTGCAATCTAGTCGCATCCCCCACAAACCACAAATGCAGTAGCTACTTCGCCCTAATTCCCCCCACAGGGGGAGTCCCCAAGGATGCTCTAGTACACGATTGGCCCACGGACTGCTTTATGCCTTCCCTCCCCTTCCTCTGATCCCGCAATTTCTAAAGAAAGCTCTTCGGTTGAGAAGCAAAGTAATCCTCATTGCACAGTATTCGCCCCGACAAATTTGATTTCCCTTCCTTTGGCCTCACCTAGTACAGCAACCATGCATTCTGGATCCAACTCTGGAATTACTGTCAAACCCACAAGAGTTGATACATCCAAATATATACAGTCTCAAGCTGACAGCTTGGTTCCTCCACTTCCAGTAATTGCCAGGTAAAATAATCTACCCTCCCCTGTACGTAACCTTATTCCGGCTTCCCATAAACCACCCACCAGGAAATGTTATTTCAGCAAGTGGAAAAGATTCATAATTTGGTCTCAAGAGAAGGGAATAGACCCTTTTCAGCTTCACTTACTTCTGTACTGGACTATTTATTAAATCTCCTCCATTCAGGAGTGACAGCTTCAGCTATTTGAGTTTACCTGGCTGCTATCTCTAACCTCCACAATGATTTCCAGGACTTGTCCTTTATTTCTCACCGTCTCCGTAAAACCTTTATGAAAGGTGTCATGCACATCAGACCCTCCCTTCAAAGAGCCAATCGAACCTTGGAATTTGACATTAGTTCTACAAGCCTTGACTTGTCACCCTTTTGAACCTGCTGCCACTTGTGATATAAAATTTTTATCCTGGAAAACCTTATTCTTGGTAGCTATTACCTCAGCAAGGCAAATATCTGAGTTACAGGCCTTGTGCATAAAACATCCTTACATGGCTTTCCATAAAGACAGAGTATCACTACGGACTAATCCCACCTTCTTACCCAAGGTTATTTTGGATTTAACCATTAATCAAACAACTGACCTGCCAGTCTTTTTTCAAAATTGTTCTAACAAAGTAGAATATTCCCTGCATTTACTTGATTTACATAGACAACTGTGATTCTACTTCGACAAGACTAAATTACTATGAAAATCTGAGCAATTATTCGTATCCTTCTTAGGACCAAAATTGGGAAAATCTGTTTCCAAAGTGACTCTTTGTAAATGGTTGAGAGATTGCATTTGCTTTATCTACCAACAAAACAAAATTCTTCTACTGACTAAGGTCAGACTGCATTCAGCCAGATCAATTGCGACATCTGTTGCCTTCCATGGATGACATTTGTGCAACAGCAACATGGGCTACCAGTCGTACCTTTATCACTCATTACAAATTGGATTTGGTCTCCAGGGGGAGAGCCTCCATTGAACCAAAGGAGGCTCTCCAGGGGGAGAGCCTCCTTTGGTTCAATGGTGCTCAGGAATATCCTTCCATAGGCCCTCCCAGGAAATAAAATAGCTAGGGACTCTGTCCCATCAGTAAGGAATGAATGAAGATTAATAACATCAGATAAAGAAGTTAGTTTTCTTACCATAACGTTCCATCTGTGTTGTGGATCTTCATTCATTCATTACTTCCCACCCGGTATCCCCATCCAAAAGACTCCTGGAGTTTCATATTTGGTCTTACCTTATGATAGAGAAGTTGGTCAGATAAAGCCTCTGCTTTCTCTCTTCTTTTCTTATGAACAAACTCAATCTGAGATGATAGAGAGAGGGGCACTATGGGTGAGTTTAGCTCTAGAGTTTTTTTGGCTGGCGAGGGCTTGTTATAATGACCGACTCTGTTCCAAGGACAGAACCAGTACCCATCAGTAATGAATGAATGATCAACAACACAGATGGAATGTTATGGTAAGAACATAACTTTTTTTTTTTTTTTTTTTTACAATGGCAGAGGAAAAAAGAAAGAAAGAAAAATATAGATATGTAAAGATATATGAAAATGCTTTTGTAAAGAATGACACAGAATATTATGATAAAGAAAAATAATTATACCAAAGAAATTATGACATGATTAAGATTTTATTATATAAACAAATATATTTTCCTTTTTTTTTTTTTTTATTTAACAATTGTTGACCGGGAAAGTCCAACTAGGACAGAGCCTATTTTCAGCAGAGGCCTGGGGAGAAACGCTCCAGATGTCTGTCTTTAGAATAAGGAAGAAGAGTCAGCATACTTAAGTAAGATTGTGAAATAAAATAGTGTAAGGAGAGAAATGAAAAATAAGGGAGAGGTAAAAAGAAAAACACAGATTATGGAAACTGTAGTTCAGTACAAGGAAAACATGTTTAAAGAATGTAATAGACTATGGAAAGTAAAAAGATTACTGTGCATGAGTTAAATAAAGTGCTTAGACAGATGAATATAAATTCAGTAGCAGGCTCAAATGGGACAGATATGAAATGTATAGAAATTTAATGGAACGGTAAAAAGAATGTTAAATGTTTTGAATGAATGGTTAAATGAAAGGTTTTAATTATAAGGAACTGTGTAGTGGAATATTAAAATTCATATGGGAAAAAAGGTGAAAAAGAAGAAGATATTAAAAATGGAAACAGACAGTATTAAATAATATATAAGATGTTTATGAAGATAATTAAAAAAAATATTGGAAAACTAGATGGAAAATAAAATGGACGAAAATGTATATGGTATGAAAGGAAAGAGATGTCAAGAATTGAGGATGATGGTAAGAGAAATTGTGGATTATATTTTAAATAGAAGACATGATGTATTATGATAGATGATATTAAGAAAGCTTTTAATTCGATACAGCATGAGACATTATGGGAATTAATGGAGGCATTTAATTGTAGGGGGAAAAATACGTAAAGTTGGTATGACAGGGTATAGTAATAATAAAATAAGAATTCTAGTAAATGGTTGGTTAAGTAAACAAATAGGGATGAGTAATGGAATAAGACAAGGTTGTCCTATGAGTGGTATTTTATTTGGTTTATCTATATAGCAAGTATGGTAAACTGTAAAATGGAAAATCCAAAGTATGTAATGCAAACCGGTGTAGACATTCCAGTTTTAATGACAGATGTACATATTATAATAATTAAAAATAATCTATGGATAAAAGAAGCCATATTTTGTGTTGTAGACTGTTTACAGGAAATAAGTATGACATTAAATAAGGATAAAAGTAAAGGTTTGAGCGATAAGATAAAGACAGGAGGAATACAATTTACAGTGAAAGAAATTTCAGTATTGGGAATACATTTTGGTGATAAAACACTAAGTGGAACACAATGGAAAAACCATTTAAGGAATTAAAATACATTTGTTTAAGAAAAACATACAGATTATCTTATAAAAAAGCTAATGTGATAAATTCAATATTAATGGGAAAGAGTATTTATCAACTATATTTATGATTTAACAATGTATGAAAAATTATGTTATGTTTATGTGGGATTTTAGATTAAATCCAGTAAAGAAAGAAGTATTATATATAAGTAAAGACGATGGGGAGTGGGGTGATTAAACCCAGTGATATTTGCAGTTTCATTAAATTTATATAAAGTACTGAAATGGGCAAATGAGAAATTAGTTTTAAGACTAAGTATGAAAAATTTTTGGACATAAAAAGAAATGAGAGAGAGAGAAAGAACATTTAAATGAAGAAATAGAAAAGTATCAACACAAGAATGTAGAAGATAAAGACTAATGAGATAGAAAAAGAACAGAATACATGATATAACAATATAATGGTACAATATTATTGTATTAACTCATGGAAAAAATTTACCTGAAGAAAAAATAAAGCTATAAAACAAAAAAGGGTATAGTAATAAAGCAGAATGTCAGGATTTTCTATGGAAACTAAGAATATAAAGAAATTACCAATGAAAGTAGCTGCCTTATAAAACTAAAAGTGAGGGAATATGTCTATTGTGGTGAAGAAGAAACCACAGAACATTTTTTAAATGTAAGAGAATGGAGAAATTATGGGAAAAAATTGGAGAGTTAAAAGACCGTAGCAATATAAATATGGATATGACTGCATATGGATAATATAAGAAGAGAAATAAAGAATATAAAATAAGTATGGACAAAAAGTTGTTTTACCTGGTATGGGTGATTTGGAATGAGATATTAAATGAGATTATGTTTAATGGGAAGTGGATATTATCAATAATATTAAGAAAAATTAGATGGTGGTTATGGGAAAAAGAGTGGGGGTCTAGTTTGAAGAAAAATGTACAAAGACGAAAAAACAGAATGTATAAGGAGAAAATTATGTATACATTTACATAATTTTGTAAATTTGTAAATATGGACATTTCTATCTAAAAGTGCAAATTTGTAAATCAAGTATCATGCAAATAGGATGTAAATAAAGGATCCTTACTCTTTTTCAATAGGTACTGTGGGATCTTTTGCATCCCATTGACCTATCACCAACTCAAGCAGAAAGGACACTCAGTTTAATGTCTCATCTGGAGGATTTCTGGAGATGCTACCTTTAGCTCCACTGGGACCTTGAGAAACCACCTCGGTGTTTGTCACAGTTTTTCTTAAAGGTGTATATGGGAATCTGGCACTCTGTGTAATTAGTCTGGCTTCCTGGGGGCAGGTCATTGGGAGTCAGGCAGCAGGGAAGAGTCAAGTATAACATCATCCACTCCCTCTAGTACTAGAGGAATAAGAAGAGGTTTGTTGTCAGAGAGTTTTAAAAATTCTGTTACCCTGTTCTTGGATTGAGGGTAGTCCCTGCCTTCCAAGTTGAAGAACTTCCACATTTTACAGAGTGTTCCTCCAAAGGTAAAGTCCTCAGGTGGTAAAGTCCAGGCAAGATTTTTATCAGACTCTGAAGCAGCATATGAACTAATGGAAATCTAGTGAACATATACCAATTTATCCTCACCAGAGTTAAAGGAATAAGTCAATTCCTGGGGGTTAGAGCCCCCTCTTTTTCTAGGAGATGAGTGGTTCTGGCAGGGTTATGCTGCTTGGAAGTCACAGTATGTATGAAATCCTCAGGTAGCTTGACTAGATCAAGTTGATCGGTCTGGTGATAGTGGGATCCAGATGGCCTAGGCTGTAGTGAGCTGGATGCAGCCTTTTTAAGACTGGTCTGGGTGTGGCCTCTTTTGTTACTGGGGCCAGGCCATGGACAGACAATCATGGCGATGCTCAGTCCACTGTTGATTCTTTTCTAACCCTCCCCCAGAGCAGGATCATGGTCAAATGGAACCCTAGGCAGGGTAATGAACCAGGCCACCCTCCACAGCCATTTAATTGTCTCATTACTTGGCTGCCCTCCCCAGCTACCATAAACACTTTTCCAACTGGCCAGTGTGCATACTATTTTCTTTATTTTCACAATGATTTTACAGATTTGAGTTAAGTAATTCACTTTAATTTCAAATTTGATAGCACACATACTAATGGCCATTTGCTAAACAAGACAAAACAGTCTCAAATGGAAAAGGGACTCCGCATGAACAACAGTACACTTCAATTCCCCTGAAGTTCACATTTATTGAAAATGCTGTCTGGCAAATGGCAGATGGAGTATACCTTGGACTTCGGGCTGTTTTCAAAACATGGGACACCTGCAAATATTATAATGAAATGATTCATGAAAATGGTCAACAAGGATACTGGCAACCTACAGACACTAGATCCATCTCAATTTGGCTTTGTTAAGGGAAAGTCATGCCTATTCAACCAGATAGAGTTATTTCAGATGGTCACAAATGCTATGGGTGAAGGGAAACAGTGCATACAACCTACCTTGCCCTAGCCAAATCAGCACAAATTTCTCACCCCCCACACCACCAAAAGAGCAAATATCCATCCCAGCAGAGTGCTGCCCCCCCTGACATCTCAGAAGCTCAAGTAAGAGCAGCCCTCTCCAAAGCAAAAAACACAGCATCAATGGGACCAGACGGTGTCCCGGGTTGCATCCTACATGAACTCCAAGAACTAAACCCAAACATAAAACTACTGTTCAATCTCAGCCTTACTACAGGATATGTACCCAAAGAGTGGCGTACAGCAACAGTGTTCCCTCTCCACAAAGGTGGTGTCTCAACGGATCCTGGAAACTATCGCCCCATAAGCCTGACTAGCCTGGTCTGCAGCGCTATGGAAAGGATAATCATGGACCTCAAATAAAGACATTGGGGACCTACAGACACTGGATCCTACCCAGTTCGGCTTTGTTAAGGGCAGATCCTGCCAAATGAACCTGGTCGATTTCTTTGAAACAGTTACCAAGGCCACTGACGAGGGGAAAGCAGTCCACACAGCCTACCTGGACCTCGCAAAAGCCTTCGATACAATGCCCCACTCGGGCATTATAGATAAGCTCACCAGCTTAAATATAAACCCCTATGTCACTTGATGGGTTGCAAACTGGCTCAAGGGCAGAACCTACATGGTTAGAATTGCTGGAGCCATGTCAGACTCTAAACCAGTTACAAGTGGCGTCCCACAAGGCTCAGTCCTGGGACCTCTCGTTCGGTATATATTTCTCAGAGGTGCAGGCCAACACGGAAGGACTGTGGCTGACCAAGTTCGCAGATGACTGCAAACTGGGCGCCATAATCGACTCTCCTGCCGACACAAGCATCCTCCAAAAGGGCCTCATAGAAACAGACAACTGGTGCCAAAACCATGGCCTCAAGCTAAATGCCAAAAAGTGTATAGTCATCCCCTTGGCAGAAACAAAGTACCCACAAATTACCACATAGGTGGTAATCCATTAAGTACGGAAGAAGTAATTAGGGACCTGGGGACCCAAGTTAATAGCAATCTCTCATTTGACAACCACGTGGCCAAAGTGGTTAGAAAAACGTTTTATCTAGCCCACCTAATCATGAAGGGATTCACATCTAGATCAGGGGAGGTCATCGTGCCTCTTTACTCATCCCTCATCAGGCCCAAAATTGAGTACAATGCCCCTTTTGGGATGTTTCTCACCAGACACCTGCAGCAGCTGGAAAGACCCCAAAAGTACCTCACCAAGAGGATCAAAGGGCTCAAACAGATGCCATATGCTGCCCGCTTAAAGAAACTCCAGCTCTATTCAGTGGCATACTGCCTGCTCAGAGGCGATCTGTGCCTGACGTATAAAGCCATGTCCAAACCCGGAATTAATGGACATGCTGCACCTCAGAAAATCCAAATCCCATCGAGCTACGTGCTCGAGAGACTTGAACCTCAGCACTGAAATAAATAGGACATGCTGGAGGGACAGATTCATAACCCAGAGACTCCCTTCACTCTGGAATAAAATCCTAGTCAAGGTTAGGCAGAGTCCCTCAATGGCTCTCTTCAAGAGGAATCTTGATGAGTGGATGGGAGATCGTAGGTTTACCCCGGCTATCACTTCTGTGTCACTATTAGACAGAGGCACAGTATACTAACCTCGAAAAAGGGCATAGCAGAATTCATTTAAAATGGGTAGCGAAAGCCAAACACACTCTGGCTGGGCTTGTAAATGCCCTAGGGCAGATAGCCTAGTATGAACCTATGAATCTGATACAATGTCCCTCTTAGGTATTGTTGACAAACTCTCACAATTAGACATAAATCCCTACATATCTTGCTGGATTGTTGGCTGTCTCACAGATATGACCCAAGAAGTCAGGATTGATGAGACCACCCCCACCAGGAGACTGGTCACCTGTGGACTACACCAAGACTCTGGGTTGGGCCCACTTCTGATTGGCATTTACTTTCCGGAAATGAAGGCTAATGTCAAAGGTCTTTGTTGAGTGGCTCACCATATTCACAGATGACTGTAAATTGGGAGGTAAATAAACTCCCCCCATGACACCAACATCCCAGAAGAGGGTCTAACAGAAACAAATTACTGGTGCCAAAGCCATGGATTAAAACACAGCATGAAGAAATGCATTATAATACCCTTTGGGAAATCATCCAGCCAAGCTACATATTCCATTAATAAAACACCCCCAAGAGTTGACCAGATAGCTAGGGATTGGGAAATGTATGTAGACAGTAATGTGGTCTTCAACCAACGCATAGCCAAGATAGTAAGATTATTTGTGCATAGTGCGCAACTCAGAAGCAAGGGTATGGCATCCAGTTCCAAGGATGTTATTGTACCCAAGAGTCTATGGCTGACAAAGTGTGTTGATAACTGCAAAATGAGCACTGTGACTGACTCTTTTACTGGTACCTGTATCCTACAAGAGGGCCTGTATCACAGCAGTACCTGAGGTCATGCCCAAGGACTCAAGCTCAATGTGAGAAATGTAGTATAGTACAGTATAGTATAGTATATTTATGAAACAGGAACATCACTGCACCAGTTGCATGCATGATACTCCCCCTCCCCCAACAAAGAAAGCTGCTATCATTATTATAGAGCTTGGAACATTCATAGACAATGACCATTAGTATGTGTGCTATAAAAGTTGAAATTAAAGTGAATAATTGAACTCAAATCTGTAAAATCATTGTACTTAAAAAAAAAAAAAAGGAACTCTCTCCCCACTAGCATACAAGACACATCATCCAAACCCTCCTTTAAAAACCTCATTAGGCAACTTCTCAAGCAAAGTTGGCAGTGCCATGACTGCTCCCCAGGCTGGTGAAAGCAGATAAGGTGTGTGTGTGTGTCTTTCAGCTTTTCTTGGTTAGGGGTCGCCACAGCGGAACTCCGGTCCACTAATGATTGGCAGTTGATTTTTATGTATCGGCTTGCCAGGCCTGATGCACAACCTTCAACGAAGGTACGCCCATTCACGCATGTCTCCACGCAGAAGACGGTCTAGCTGAGAATCGAACCGGACAGCATCTTACTGTGAGGCGACAATGCTACCGCAGCACCACAACCACGGGAGACTAGATAAGGTACACATACTAAACCTAGAGTACTTGATCTTACTCACAAACACTGGCTAATGTACAATATATGTACTGTACCTGTGTACTATGTATGTATGTAGTCTACATATGTTCCAAATTTCAGCTGTACACAACAAATCTATTAATTACCTTTATTTTTAAATATTTTCTTGTTTGTTCTCTCCACTGTTTCTATTGATGTGCTGCATACCACTGTAAAAACATGTCTATTGTAATTTGTGTGTATACTGATCATGTCTAACTATCTAAATGTATCTGTAATTTTTCTATGTGGAGCTTTTCTTCCTGGGCCTCTGCTGAAAAAGGGCCTTTTCGGCTCAGTCAGACACCCCTGGTTAACAAATGTAAAATAAATAAACCTGACAATGATCACTGACCAATACCATTTGTGGTGTGAGCTCCTTAAGTTTCTGAGAGAGACTAAAAGCCAAATCACTTTACTTAATCTCTTATAGGCTTTGACCGCAGTTCGGCCTGCAGGGTTGTGAAAGGCCCTGTCTTGCTTGACTTCTTCCACCTTAAAAAAAAAAAAAACAGAAATACCAACAATACCCACTCTAAGCACCTGAATCTACATCACAATATTAAGAGAGCCTGCTAGTGGAATAAATATCCTTCTGAAAGGATTCTCCACCTGTTGAATAAGCTTTCACTCCACATTAAAAAAACAGCTTCTTAACTGTCTTTAAAACCTACCTCGGTAACAGGGTAAGGATCCATAAATTCACCCTTGGGTATGTTCTGAAGCTCTAATAGATAAAGGCAGAAAATAGTGAGATTTGCAGTGGTTAGGCTTCTAATAATGTACTGGGATAACTGCTTAGTATATAAAACTATGACCATGTTCCCATATAAAAGCAAAATGGGTGCTGTGGTCATACACCTCATAGATTTGGCAACCTATGTAGTGCTTCCAGGTAAGGAAATCACAATCTAATATCTCCAGTTGCTGTCTGCACGCTGGAATCTGCACTTGAGGAGTTAAAATTATCAATGATGCCCTGTTACATGATCATTTCGTATGGAGAACTTGTATATATGTACAAGTAAAAAAAAAACCTGAAAATAAATGTGAAACAGTAATAGAGAAATAAAGAATTTCAAACAATAAGGAAAAATGAAGAGCTGAACAGTTTACTTAATTCTCTATTTAGTCATTACACGAATATTAATATAGTTCAAGAAAATGGCAACCCACTACATGATCAGGTAGCTAAACACTACCCGAAACACACAATTCTTTTGTAAAATCATTTATCTAGATATGCAAGTAAAACATTCAAAAGCTGCGACTTTGTATTGTGCCACAATATAAGCGAAAAACATGTAAAGTATGAATAAATAACTGCATTATTCTGAAATGAAGATATTCATGCAACCTGTAGGTCACAGCCTACAGAAGGAACACAAGTGATACTTCTAATGTGGTGATGTAAGACTTCTTAAATTCTGGCAACATGCTGCTGAATGATTTTAAAATAATTGCCTAAGTCACTAATATCTAAAGTCAGCTAAACAGAGGAATATGTGGTGGATGCAACAATACAGATAGTGCTGATGAAATGGAAAAACATGAAAACAGTATTATGAACAGTGTGAACAAAAATCCATCCATCCACAACCCCTTTTCCTATTTTTGTACATGAGGTCAAGGTGCCACTTCAATAATGACAATCATCTACAGCCAAGGTACCAGATGGCTATAATCAACAGAAATATCTATTTACAATAATAATAACAATGCAATATGATGGAAAAGAAATCTAGTGACTTTTATAGGCATCTGGGAAAATAAAAAAATTAAAATTATCTATATTCATTACACTGTAATCATTATTAATTAACTGCGCTACATTTGGCTTTAAGATGCACATAACTATGTAGTCCAAAAGATGTTTTTTATTGACTGATAAACTGAAACCAGGTAGAATTTATAGCCAGAAGACACGGTTAAGATAATGTATGAAGATTCCTGGGCTTTATAAATCTGGTAAACAATGCAAATTGATATTTGTGCTAGGATTAGATGAAGAAAACATTTGTGACAGGGAGCACTAGTGTTATTGCAACAGTACTGATCTTTGCAGTGGTACAAAAAAGGGCTCCTTTTACCAGATTTACTTTTTTGTACAAGCTGTAGTTAAACTAATTAGATATTACTGAACTTGCAGAAGTAGGGTTTATGCTGCTGATCCTTTTATGTCTCCATCACTTTGGAAATGTATATAAAACTGAATGGCAATGTAACCTGCTGAAATCTGGAAATGTAAATTATAAAGTTAAACCATACAAGGCACACATTGTAATTAATATTCAACATGAAATGATACTTATGAAAGTTAATAGGGCAATAAGTTATACTTGTGCAGAAATTGTTTTTAGCAGAGATCTTATGGAAAATATACTTTGTGGATGGTGCAAGTCTTTTGGGGTCATCAAATCAGAAAATACACAGGGGCAGAACCATAATTCTGTGCAGTAACCCATTACGTGACCGAGAACCAAACATGTGTAAGAATGCCACTCCACCAGAAAGACATTTTACAGAAAAAGAGTTAACAAAAAAAATCAGTTTAAGTACACAAGCATGTAAAGTATTCAGGAGCTTAATACAGCAGCTGGTCAAAAACGGGGGCTAGGTATGTAGTTAAAACATAACTGAAAACATCTAACAATATGAAGAAGGATTTGTACTAGTCTGACCTGAAGACAGCAATGAGCAATAAAAAGTGAGAAATATAAAAGAAAAAAGGCAAATAGCGGAGGGTGAGAACTGAGTGAGGATTCATCTATGGGTATGAAATAGTACTAACATCTGAAAAGACTAAAAAGTGCTATTTTAATTCAAAGGAAGATGCTAGATTTTCATATTCTGCAGTGGGTACTATAAGACATGAATTAAATACTACTATTAGAAGATAAATTTAAGTAATGATTACTCCACAAGAGCACTAATTGTGAAATTTTGGTCAGATATTAAGTAAGCCATCCGAAAAATGAGACTGATTTCTGGCATATGTAAAATACGTAAGAGATCACATACTTGCTTTACCAAAATAATTCATATGTATGCTAAAATATATAAATTGGGGTGAGGTGTCAAAGGCTGATATAGCTTTGCTACTGTTAACTCCAGCTAGGTTATATTCTTAGGATGTCCATACTCAGAAAGACATGACATAGTTGAAGTACACAGAAGGTTCTATGGATAGCACTTATCCCTGCCAAAATATATAATCTTGCATAAGTACGTTTTCAGATGCAAGACAAGATAGCCTTATTAATAAGGAAGAAACATAACTTCTACAAGGTACGCGTAGCTTTCGTGTAAAAAAAAAAAAAAAAATCACATTTATTTTTTTTTAATAAAATAAGCAGTTCTGCATTGAAAAGATTTGCAAAAAACGATGCTTTTATTTTCCATCTGAGTGAAGGTAGGGATGTATTCTGCTAACATAGCTATGAAGTGAACATCTAAAAAGGATGGCTTGGTTTGGTTTCATTCTCTTGGCAAAGACTTATTTTTTATTCTTTCTCTCTCTCTTATGCAGAAGAAAAAATTCCATTCTTCTCTAATCCTTATGTTTTTCCCCACTTTGCGATGTTAACAGTATCTGTGGTGGTTGTTTCTGATCAACCAATTTTAAGTACTAAAGAACCAAAACATGATAGCAACAACAAAAACAAACAACTCAATCCAAAAATCACTCCACAGCCTGGTCGGATCCAATAGCAGTTGAATATAGTTTATTAAAAAGAAAACACACTGGTCCCTGTGTGTTTTCTTTTTAATAAACTATATTCAATTGCTATTGGATCCGACCAGGCTGTGGAGTGATTTTTGGATTGAATTTTAAGTACTACATGGACAAGCATTATTGATAATGCAAGGATGTAGCTCCATCAATGCAATAAACTGCTGCTGTGTGGTCTCTCCAAATAACCCATCACTTATACAATAATCTTTATAATGCAAGCTAAGAGTGGAAATATGTCTAAGGATGGCGATATTAAAAAGTCTTGTTTAAACAAATAGTACTGACAGCTTTTAAGCTGATCAGTAAAGATCTCAGCATTCTTTCATGTTAATGTATGTCAGGAACCTGACAGCATCAGACTGGCAGAAATCACAACCCAAGGCAAAGTAGGACTTAATGTTCAATGAGGTCTTGTACCATCAAGGGTTCTTCCATCTGCTGTAAGACTGTTCACCAGAAAGGATAGAATTTGTAATGGTGTCCTAGCCAAGGTGGAGGGCTGCAGGTATGTACAGCTAAAGGCACAACTAGGCAACAGTAATTCCTCAAGCCTGTGGTTTAATATGAGGATGGGAGAGTAAGACCAAGACAACAAAGATTATGTAGGATTTAACAGTAAATTATGGTGATCGTTTAGAGGCAAATTAAGGAGTGAACAAGCTATGGCGTTGGGTCAGTCAGAGTTCCTGAGTGCTCTAGACAGGGTTTATGGGAAGAAGCAAAAAGGGACAAGAGAAGACAAATGAGGCTATGAACAAACTTGACATTAGTGATGGTATGAACATGAGAGCCATACAAGAATCAGAAAGGGGATAAAGAGATGACAGAGGTGGTGTACAATGAGGTAAGCAAAGGATAACGAAAAAAGATGAGGGCAGCAAAAATGCAGGTCAAAATGCAGTTAACAGAATGTCAAGAAGGAGAGTAAAGGTTTATTATGTGTACAGCAGGAAGGGACAGAATGGATGGGATGACACTGAAAAAGCAAAGTATTAAATAAAAACTTAGTTTACCAAGTCCTTTAGTAACAGGAGGAGGGGAGGGTGGCATGCTCTGATGAACAGACAGAGAAAGGCATGGGGGGCCAAATGGGCTACAAGCTATAGTCATCAGGAATAATTTGGCCAGTGTACTGAGTCTTTGGTGGGTATATTCAGCAGATCACTGGCCAGTGAACAATTGCCAGGGGCTGGAAGATAGTAACACTGGAAACCTTAAACTAGGAAGCAGGAAAACTCTGTAGAATTGCAGGCATGTTAGCCTAACAGCAGGAGCAGAGTTCATGACAAAAAACAATTGTCAGGTAGTCTTGATCCAGTTTTATGGCTAGGGTAAAGATGAACCTAACAGGTGATATAGGTGGGCGTGCCTGGACTTCATGCTAGGGATTAAAAATAGGAACTAAAACTGATGACCTTGACTAGAGGATGGTTGAATACAACAACATACAAGGTGGCAGTGAAATTGCCAACAAGAATAAGGGAAGTTAAAATGGCAGTACCTTAGAGGTTGGTCCTTTCTACATTATTTCAGACTTCAGTGAAGTGGAAAGAGACTAAAGAAGCTGTTGGAAAGTCTGCACAAGTGGCAGAAAGACATCAGATAAGGTTCACTGAAGACTACTTGGAGTGCAGCACCATGCATTGTGCAGAGAAGACTGTGGCATCTAAGCACAAAAAGGACTTGGGGTATTTAGCATGCTTGGGCTAGACCACCAGGAGCAAAGAAAGAAAGCCGAGACATCAGCTATCACAATGCTGGCTGTTTCCTCAGGGATAGACTTCAGAAGTAAAGGAGAAATGTTTCTAACTTCCTGGCTACAGCTTAGGTACTGTGTGTAGCTTTGGAGGCCATAGGAGGAGAGAGAAAGAGACATGAAGCTGCTGAAAGAAATCACAGAGGTTCCACCAGAACAGTGTGTGGGATGGACAGCAAAGGGTACAACCAGGGACATCAAGAGCTGGATCTCTTCTCACTAAAGACCAAAACAGACACAGAAACTTTATGCTGGCTCAGAAGAATTGTGAAAGGATCATCATGAACAGAAAGGATTGGTGGAGCACACGCAGTTTAATTCAAGAACCAATCACCATGGATGATCTGCAGACAGGGCTGCACACCCATGAAATGGACAGCCTAAGTGGGTCACAATGAAGAAATCAATGAAGCGATTCAAAAAGGTGTAGGGCAGGTGAGGAAGTATGAGGGAGAAGACACTGATGAATGTGAGGAAGGATGTTAAAATGCAGTTAAAGGGCAGAGTATAAACCTGCTGCCCAAACTGTCCTCAAAAGCAGTGCAAAGTAATAAGCTGATCAGGATAATGTACTAGCAATTAACCAGAATTTTTTTTCAAACCAATAACTGCAAAAACGTTAAAAGTATTTTACTCACATGGTTTACACACAGTTGCTATTGCATGTTCTTAACATGATTAAAATGTAGCTATTGTAATCACCACACATGCATTAGCTCATACTGTATACAGAAGTAAATCTGTTTTCAGCATAATCACATACATTTAGTCTGTTAAACTGCATATTTGTATTATTGATAAATACATGGAGTATATCTTACCCTTTTCAGAGGCACAGGCCCATAGGCAAATTTTGGTACTGAAGGAGGTATAGGACCATCTGGTACTTTCTTATACTGGAAAAAAATATATATATATATATATATATATATATATATATTTAAAATGGGTTTTAGAATACTAATGCATTTCAGCTGTCTAACCAAATTATATTTTATAATGTGCAAAACAGCTTTAAAAATTAAACACAAAAAATACTCTGCTACTTCACAAGAGCCTCGTCTTCCCAACCATTTTGTTGTTTGACTAGCAATTGCTATGTTCCATTTGCTCCTGGCACCAGTAAGACCACTGACAACTGGCTGCAAAAATGTATACGATTTATATGTGTAGGCACTGCTACTGACATGAACTGAGAATGGGAAACCCAGAATATATGCTGTAATGTGTAATGAGCCACACATCAAGCATGAAAAGGTGCAGTGAACCATGATGCTGTTATCTCCTGTAATGTATCCACAAAGGCTTTTGCAGAAAACAAATTCAGAGGATACACATATACGCTATTGTCAAGCCTTCACAACAGACATGCATCATAGCTCATGAAATAAATATCCCCTCCCAAAATAAATCCCTAAAAAATATTTATCAGAACACCCTTCTCTTTAAGCTTGTCTGTAGGGGAGTTGACTATAGAACTGACTGCCTACAACTAACCGAAGACTTTGGACATGCGATGAGTGGCTGAAAAAGGATAAAGAGTAACCCAAGATGATGGAGTTTTATTTGAAGAGGAGATGTGCCCAGTTATAGGTTCATAGGTAGGTACTAGGCTATCGGCCCTAGGGCCCATACAAGCCTAGCCAAAAAATGTGCCCTGGCTTTCGCAACCCAAGAAAATTATTTTCCTGTGCCCCTGTCGAGCAGAGCCACAGAAGTGATCCCTGGGGTGAATTTCCCATTTCCCATCCAATCATCAAGATTTTTCTTGAAGAGTGCTAATGAGGAGCTCTGTTTGACATAGATAGGTAGTCTGTTCCAGAGTATGGGAAGTCTCTGGGACAGGAATTTATCCCTCCAGCATGTTCTGTTTATTGTGGTGACAAGGTTAAGGTCCCTAGAGCATGTAGCTCGGAGGGATTGGGATTTCTTTAAGTGGAGCATGTCCAACAGCTCTGGGTTTGACATAGCTTTGTATGTTAGGCAGAGATCGCCCCTGAGTAGGTGATATGCGATGGAGTAAAGCTGTAGTTTTTTGAGACTGTCTGCAAAGGGCATATGTTTGAGGCCAGTAATCCTTTTTGTGAGGTATTTCTGTGGTCTTTCCAGTTGTTGTAGATGTCTTGTGAGGTACATACCAAAAGGGGCGTTGTACTCTATAATGGGTCTAATGAGTGATGAGTAGAAGGGAACGATGACCTCTTTTTTTCTGGATGAGAATCCTTTTGTGATGAGATGAGCCATGTAGAAGGATTTCCTGACCACTGTGGCGATGTGATTATCAAAGGAGAGACTACTATCCACCTGTGTCCCAAGGTCTCTCATCACATTTTCGGAATTAAGTAGACTACCAGCTATGTGGTAGTTCATGGGTACAGAGTTTTTACCAAAGGGGGATGACAATACACTTTTTGGCATTGAGCTTCAGTACATGGCTTTGACACCAGGTATCTGTCTCATTGAGGCCCTTTTGTAGTTTGTCCACATCGTTAGGAGTTTCGATTATGGCTCCTAGTTTGCAGTCATCTGCAGACTTTGTTAGCCAAAGACCTTCTGTGTTGGCCTGCACTTCAGGGAAGTAGATACCAAACAGGAGAGGACCCAGGACTGAACCCTGTGGTACTCCACTTGTCACTGGTTTGATTTTGGATTTGGAATCCGCTACTTTCACAGTGTGGGTTCTGTCCGTGAGCCAGTTGGCAACCCATCTTGTGACATAGGGATTTATACCTAGTTTAGTGAGCTTATCTATAATTCCAGAGTGGGGGATGGTGTCGAAAGCCTTGGCGAGATCTAGATAAGCTGTGTGAACCATTTTACCCTGATCTATGGCTTTGGTGACTGCTTCAAAGAAGTCAATCAGGTTTAGGAGACATGATCTGTCTTTTACAAATCCAAACTGTGTAAGGTCCAGAGTTAGGAGATTATCAATGTCTTTGTTTATGAGTTCCATGATGATACGTTCCATGGCCTTGCAGACCAGGCTCGTCAGGCTAATGGTTCGGTAGTTCCTGGGGTCCGTCGTGGCTCCCCCTTTGTGGAGTGGGATAACTGTCGTGGTGTGCCATTCAGTGGGTACAAAGCCTGAGGTGAGGCTATGATTGAACATGGTACTTAGGTAGGGTGCCAGTTCATTCTGTAGTTCATGTAGAACGCAGCCTGGGATATTGTCAGGTCCCATGGATGCTGTGTTCTTGGCTTTGGAGAGTGTGTTTTTTAGCTGTGCAGCCGTGATTATAGGAACTTTGCATTCTTCAGGTATAGAGATGGGCCCTCTAGGGGGTGAGAGGGGGGTAAAGTTAGCACTGAACCTATCTGCTAGGATGTTGGCAATATCAGTTGGTTCTGTATATTTAGTGCCATTATGCTGTAACTCAGAGCAGATCTGAGTGTTCCCATTTAGATTCTTGACATAGCTATAGAATGCTCTGTGGTTGTCTTTAGAGTCAGTGACAATTTTGTTTTCGTAACTAGCTTTGGAGGATTTTATGAGGGATCTCAGCTTCTTACTGAGGTTGACCAGGGAGTTCCTCAAGTCATGGGATTTTACTCTTTTTTGCAACAGTTTCTTTTTTCTGTTGTAGAGTTTGTTTATGGCAGAGGTCCACCAGATTGGCTTCCTTTTTTTAGAGGATAACATCTTGGTTCTATTAGGGACAGCATGATCCATACACTCGTGTAAGTGCTTATAAAGTGCATTTGTGTAGGATTCGGCAGTCATACCTCTATTGTCCGTCTGCATGGGTGTCATGAAGTTTGCCACTTCTGTCTTAAGAAGTGTGAAGTTGGCTTTTGAGAAGTTTTTTACGATGGTTTCCCTAATTGGGGCTGGGGGTGGGATGTGGATGTCTAGGCTGATTAGCTTGTGGTTGAATCTGACCAACGAGGAATTGACCTCTGGTGTGGGACACCGGTTTCTCATGTTGGTAAGGACCAGGTCTAGGATATTGCTGCCCCTGGTGCAGGTGTGAATAAGTTGATCCAAGGCATTGGAATTTATGAATTCTAGAAAACGTTGAGCAAAAGAGTTGGTACATGAGTAGTTTTCACAGTTAATGGTGGGGTAGTTGAAATCGCCCATTATTAGGGTGTTGGGTTGTACCCTAATACTTTCCAGTGTATCAAGAAATGAGGAGGGTGAATCCTGGGGCATGGTGGGGGGTCTGTAGCAAGCTACAATTTGGATTGCGGTCTTGCCCAGAGTTAGTTGCACTTGGATAATTTCGGATGCATTATGCTGTGCAACTAGCCTGGAGGTGTGGATATCCTTAATGAATATGGACACGCCTCCGCCTTTAGTGCTTCTTTCTGGGTTAGGTGGCCGAAAGGTGTGGTATGAATTGAAGCCTGGTAATGCAGGGGTGCTCTCTGGAGCTTTGAACCAGGTCTCTGTCACTGCACAGATGTCAATGTCCTCCATTTTAAGGAGTGCCTCGAGTGAGTGCATTTTGAGGTTTAGACTTCTAGCATTGAGTAGCATTACCCTCAGATTTTGCTTGCTTGTACCTGTTATGGTGGTGAATTTGTCATTTGAATCTTGCCTAAAAAAGGCACTATAGAGGTTGCAAGAGTCTTAGCCAGTATCCGGAATCCTAAGGGCGACAGGTGCAGGCCATCTCTGGCAAAGCATCGTGGACTGTCAATCATGTCGTCCCAGGCAGACAAATACTGGATCCCCTTAGAATGACTTATGACTACTTTACCTCACAGCAGAGGCCAGCAGAAGAGCCATCTCCCAAATAATCAACAAACTCAAGAGACAGTGTCTTAATAAGCAAGGAAAAGCATGCACTCACATGAAATCCCTGCATGTTGCTATTATCCAAGGGAAAACAACTGTACTCAGCAAAAAGCAAAGACCTTGACAGAGGATAGATTTTAAACTATTTAAAACGTTCTTGGGAGGCAAAAGCCAGGGTACCATTTGGCTAGGCTTATATAGGCCCTATGGCCAACAGCCTAGTACCTACCTATGAACTAGCAGTGAAATGGAAGGTTCTTGTAGTGGCCTCAGCTGGTAAAATGGCCTAGAAAGAAATATGAATTCAAGTAGATGCTGGAACAGTGTTATGGGCGAATGGACTATAACTCGCAGCTCCCCCTTCCAACTTTCACTTATTCCTTCCTATTGACTCTTGAAGGAATACTGTTCAGATCCCCAATGACTGCTACAGTATGAAAAGCATATTCCCAAACGGAGCAGCAGCCTACGGAGTATAATGGCTGAACTTGTAAAGTACCCAGATGCTCTTTTTGACAGTTTATTCAGTTAGTTAGAACATACAACATGTTAAGAGTAAAATTGCAGGATGAAGTTTTTATTCCCTTAATCACTAAGACCCAAGCATGCTGTACTCTGCTGTGAGGTATGAAGGCTCAGTGGTTACACTGTACTGGATGCTGTCAGATAATAGCTTGCCAATTCTTTATTATTTATAGGAAACGCACAGCATTGTACCTGGTCATCTTCAAACTGCTGCAAAACTAAAATGATCATCAGACAAGTGCTCTGTGTAGCATAGGAGATTACCCTACACTGTTCCTGGCCTTTAAAATATTATGAGAGGAATGCAAGCAAAGTGGGTTAAAGGACTTTCAGGAACATCACTTCAGCACAAAAATAACATGATACCCTGTTAACATTCAATTACGACACTTTATGTTACAATTTGTAAGAAGTGGGACACTAGCCACCTTCATCCCCACTTCCCTTGGAGACCCCTGTAAAGCAGTACTGGTTAGGGGGAATGAAGAAGACGTTACCCTGCTTATAAAGTATAACAGGAGTCATCAGAACAACACTGGGCAGATATCACAGTGATAACACAGGTCCAGTACAGTAAACTGTTGCCCTGTTTCTGTACTCTCCCATGTCTTACTCTTTTTTGTAAGTCCTGTCATTTCATGAGATCTCCTATCATTGTACAGTTAGTTCAGGTACTCACAATAATGAGACCTTCAAGGTAGGCACTACTGTAGTGGTATGATAGCTAGGCTTCACCTCAGTGACTTTAATCATTGTTTTTTTTTTTTATTTCCAGCAGTGAAACATCCCCCTAATCAAGGACAACATCAATCTTGTGCTGCTATGCCTCCAACATGTTAGCCTAAGCCTCATTTAAATGTTAATCAATGACATGTTTCTAAGAACCTTGTAATTTATACACAGAATTCACTGCAAGTGAAAGGTTAAGTGCACAATAGCAATATACACATTAATGAAACTAACTCAAAACCAAAAAGGGGACGGGAGGAGTATAAGACTATTCACACCATTTCTTCTGTCAGGTATGTGTTCTGTACTTAGTGCAGTGAACAAACGTAAGGGTTTTACAGTAGCAAGAATGTAATGGTATATTCTTAACTTGCAGCCCCTTAATTTCATATTGGTCACTTAAGTAAAATATCTGTCACCATCCAAGCTAAGAATCTGACTTAGCACATTCAGCTGCTCTGTGGACCAGCAGAAATAATTTATTATAGCGGAGTCTGACAATTACAACACGCATTTCCTGTAATGCAGTACGAAAACTTTGTGGAGAAGTAAATACTGCCTCTCTGCCTCTTGCAAACACACAAACAAAAATCAAAAAGAACCAAAGGACTTTAGGTATGAGCTGAGTGGCTAGCCTCCAACTTGCTATTACAATATTTGGTGATGTGCTAAATGATACCAGTTTTCTCTGAGTCAGTATAAAACTGATGGATTATGTGTAACTGGTGGATGACAGTGGCTGCCATTAAATATATTAATGTGTTCTGGTTCTTGCTCTACATGACAAAATTCAGGGGTGAATAACTGAGCAAATATGAAGAACTCCTGCTTCTGCCCCCCTGGCTATTATCCTGGTATAAAATAATTTATTAATTGTCTGGCATACAAACAGCAAGCAAGCAGATCCCGGGGTCCTTTACCTAAATCTCATTGGTGGGACTGTCCTACTGTCTACTTTGGTGTAAGCAGCAAGACCATACTCACTGCTTGCAACACAAGTGTTTACACTATTTAATTTCTTCACATTTAAAGAAAAAAGTTCTGTGTTTCTGATTTTGCTGACCATGCTTAATTACTACTTTATCATTTTTTGTACTGATTTTGCTGTATTGATGAGGTCACTAAAAAGGCTGAAACATGCATGTCTACAGTCTGTGAAGTTTAGCTTTACTGGCCTGAACGTAACCATAATGACTTAAAAAGGAAAAAGGAAAAAGTCATGAACATTCTATGTAGTTGAAGTGCTGCATGTCCGTAAGGGGTCATTTGCATGTATCCCTTTTCCTCCACTAGGAAGCTAAAGGTATTACACAGTGAAGACTCTAGCTTTGCTGGGTCTTTCTTGCAGATTTGCTGTATTATTTGTCCATGTGACCTTTTTGCCATTTGGCTTGTATGTTATTTGGGATAGTTTGCAATCACCTTGAGGTTTCTGGACATCAGAATTGATTTTAAGCTTTGTGTTTCTAAAGTATAACCAAACAGTCCACTTACACTGTACTGATGAGCTCATTAAAAAGGCCAAACCTTCCATATCTACAGTTAATGGGGCGTTGGCCTGAATGCACTCAAAGACACGTCATGAGCATTCAGAAACCATGTAGCTGAAACACAGTATGTCCTTAAGGGGTCATTCTCCATATATCCCATGTGCCTCCAGTACAGGAGCTTTAAAATATTACACAATGAATACTCTAGCTTGGCTGGGCCTTTCTTACAGTTTGATACTATACACAGGGAAGTCTACGTTTATCAGCTGAGGAATATTACATTTTAAGGATGCTTTCTTTTGGGAAAGTAAATCTGCCAAGGTACAGTGGGATAAGCTCATTTTGCCTGTGGCTCAAGGAAATTTAGGAGTTTCTGATCCGAAAGAGTATTTTACAGTCATACAAATTAGGCTGTGCTTTATATTACAACCTATTTAAGGTTAAATGGAAACAGTTTGCTCTAATGTAAGGAGTAAATGAGCAATGAAGATGTGTAGTGAGATTCAGACAATGTTCTGTTGGAGGGGGAGTTACAATGGGAATATGTACAAAGTTATACTTACCAAGCAGTACATAAACTAGGATGTATGGATTAAATCAGAAATGAACGGTGGAGAGCTATACCAATGGGATATCTTAAACTACAGCAAACTTGATGAAGGCTAGGGGAGGCTGTGAGTAATGGGAGAAGGAATTTTGAGGCCCAGATTCTGGGAATGGGATTCAATGAGATGGAGTGAAAGATAAATTGGGATTACATGAAGGATAGATAATTCTATATCAGAGATTAGTTACAGAGTTAAAACAAAGGTTAAATAAACAAGAGGTAAAAAGAGGAAAAAAAAGCTAACTGGCAGGACTTATAGATGTTTAACTGAATTGCAGGAAGATACAGGGGACAAAATTAGGGATGAATGTTACAGCAAGTGGGTGACCAAGTTTAATGAAGGTCAGTGGAAGGAAATATATCTGGCTCCAGATCTACTTTGAATTAATAAATGCCATAATATTTAAATTCACAATATCGAAACCAAAATGACGAAAGGTCAAAACACTGAAATTGCAGAAAACTGAAGCCCACAATGTCGAATTACAAAACCATGAAACAACATACAATAGTTAAACCTGCACCCTGCACCCTCCACACCCCTTGCAAATCTAATATAACAATTCAGAGATTGTACTATGTTGACCAAATGAAAACAGAGACATCTGCATTCTTTCACTGTAAACCTGCCTTCCAACGCAACACATACCATTCCATCACAACTACCTCTCTGAGATTGCAGTATGTTTCCTAGAACAGAACACACAGCCACTACCATTCCTTCACTGTAAACCTTCCATTCACAACAACACATACAGTCCTATTACAACATATATTTATTTTTTTGTAATATAACCTTACAAAAAAGTCTCCACAAACTGGCAGTCTACATAACTCCGCCTTACTCTCAAATGGACATGCTACAAATCCTTAAAGACGCGTAGCACCACTGTCCGACCTCCCATTAATATTCTAACTACAAGTCAGCACACTACAACAGGATACTTTAAAACTACAAAAAAACTATACTTAACAATTTTACACATGTAAAACAGGTCTCCCGGTCTACTTTTCAGCATTGTAGGCTTTGATTTTCTATAATTTCAGTGTTTTGACTTTTCAATGTTTTGTTTTTGATATTGTGAATTTCAATATTATGGCATTCGTTAATTCAAAGTAGATCCTTGGCTCCTAGATATGTTACTAAATCAATGAAATTTTAGGATTTTCATCTGGAAGTGCTTAAACAAGTATTTTGGCATGCCAACCTAATTAAACAGAATGTTCCAGAAATTACCCATTGCGCTGGCGGTGTAAAGGGAAAGAAAGACTGACATGGGAAAGTACTGTTATGTAAAATCTTAACATAATGGCCTGCCAAGGGCAGCCCTTCATCTGGCCAGTATACCAAAGCCTTTAGGTTGTTTTAAGGTATACCATATGTTACACGTATGCTCGTCGAGTATCGTAGGGCATAAAGGTGATGTCTGGATGCACCATCCTCACAACTAACAGCCCCAGTAGGAAATCCAGTCCAAGGAGTAGACAGGTAATCAGTACATCCAGAAGACAAATGGACCAGGGGCCAGGAAGGGAGAATGTTGCAACAATGAAGAGAAGAACATCTACTGTTATGGTAAGATTTTACAGAACTGTACTATGTCCTTTCATTCACTGTTGCAGTATTCATAACAGTAGGGAGAGTGTCAAAGCTCATGAAGAAACTTGGGAGGAGGAAGGACCAGCAGAACCCTAAAGGAAGCCACGTAGGATGGCCCTAGCAAAATCAGTTCTATCGCCGGAGATTCCATCCAACTTGTAGTGCTTGGTAAATGTATACACAGAAGCCCAGGTAGCTGACTCAAGAATAGAGTTAGTAACCAAACCCTTGAAAAAAGCACCAGAAGAAGCCACACCTCTAGTAGAATGAGCCTTAACAGAATAAGAAGGCTCTTACTATGAAAAGAATAGCAAAATGAAACAGCTTTTGAGATCCAAGAAGAAATAGTTAATTTGGAAGCAGCTAATCCTAGGGACCTAGGATGAAAAGAAAGAAACATCTGATCAGATTTCCTAATAGTTGTAGTCTTGACCAAATAAATTTTTCTATGCACATCCAGTGTGTGCAGCACCCTCTCACTGGCAGATTGCAGAGAGGGGAAAAAGTGGCCAAATGAATAGACTGATTAAGAGACAACTCATTAACCACCTTGGGCATAACAGAATGATTAGTAAGCAAGGACACCCTTGTCCTTATGGAACACCAAAAAAGGAGGACAAGCCATAAGGGCTTGAAGCTCAGACACCCATCTGGCAGAAGTAAGGGCAAACAAAAGTGCAGTCTTCCAAGAGCAATGTTGCATGGAAGCTGAAAGCAGCAGGCCTAAAAGGAGCCCAAGTCAATTTTTCCAAAACAAAAGTAAGATTCCACGGAGGACAAGAAGGCTTCCTGGGAGGGTTAATATGAAGGATGTTTTAAGAAATTATTTAGCTTCAAATCTAGAAGCCAAGGAGGAGAAAAATGCAGACAAGCAGAGATAGTTGACAAGCGGGCCTTACCAGAAAAATAGGCCAAACCAGCATTGAGCAATTCACACGGATAGGAGAGAACCAAAGGAACATCCACAGAAAGTTAATCCAGGTTAAGAGAAAGACACCAAACAAAAAAACACAGCTAGGTTGAATAGGCATGACCTCCCTTGATGAAACCAAATAGGGCTAGGTCCAGAGTCTGGAGGTTTCCTGTGTCATTATTGATCGTTTCCATGATAATTCTTTCGATAGCTTTGCATATGAGAGTAGTAAGACTTATGGGTCTGTAGTTTCCTGGGTCTGTAGATGCCCATCTTCATACAGAGGCATGACCTGTTCTCCATTCATGAGGCAAGAAGCCTGTCTGAAGACTACAGGTAAATAGCAATTCCATAGGGCCTGACAGATCATGTTTCATATTATTTAAAAGGCATCCTGGGATATTATCTAGGCTCATTGATGCAACAATCATTGTCTTAGACACAGCATTAAGGACCTGTTCCCTACTAATAGCAGGGGGAGTTATATTTGATGGTATTTCCTGAGGGAAGGTTGATGGGGAGGAGAGGGGTAAAGTTGCAGCTGAATTTGTCAGCCATTAGATTTGCTACAACTTCTGGCTCATTATAGGTGGTTCCATTCACAATGGGCTCTGCACCCAACTATGTATTGCCTTTGAGGTTGTGGACATATCTAAAGAATGCCCTGTGGTTGTCCTTGGCCTAGGAGGCCAAATTTACCTCAAATTTGCCTTTGTAGACTTTATTTGTGTTCTGAGTTGTTTGTTTAGTTTGATAAGACTGCATTTATCCTGCCAGGCGCTGCACCTCTTAACTTTTGCCATGATTATCTTCCTTCTGTTATACAGCCTATTAATGATGACTCCACCAGGGTGGCTTGTTTTTTGAGTTAGTTCTGTAGTTTTTCCTGGTGGGTACAGCTGCCTCTATGCAGCTATTTACATGCTTGTATAGGATTTCTGTGAACAGTTCTGTGTAGGCAGCAGTGTTCTCAAGGTTTACGGGGGCTTGAAATTTTGCTACGTAATCATTCTTTACCACCAGCAAGTACCCACTGCTTAAGATTTTATACATGTTTAAGTTAGATAAAAGCAATTATCCATATGAATTCTGACGTTAGTGTAAATCCAATAAAGAATGGATTTTGCCGAGACACATTTTTTGCTGCTGCTAAGAAAAAGACTGAAATAAAGTGTTGTAGAACCAAATCATGTTAATTTATATTATATCCTTAAGCAGTTTAGTAAGAGACAGGAAGCACCTGGATAAGCAAAGCAGCGGGAGGTAAACATCCATTCAGTTTGGAAGATTAGATTTACTTTGGAGTAAGAAAGACAGAAAGCATAGGAGTTTGTTGTGCTAAGGGATGTGAGGTGTGGACATTGCTTTACATTCTTCTGAAATAGAGGGGGGGGGGGTTTGCAATGGTAGGAATTCTCCAGTTTTTTTAAGTTATTTCCAGGGCGGGCACTTAGGGATAATAATGGAACAGGAGAAATGTTAGACTAAATGTGCATCATACTAGTGCTAGTATTATTCCTGAAGTCAGAACTCTTTTGTTGCAAAGATTTCTTTTATTTTACATACTAAAGGTAGCCTAATTTACACAGCTGAATTCAATCACAATTTAACTGTCAGAAAAGACAGGGGCAATGATGGGGGACCGCAATCTTCATAGGTAGTTACTAGGCATTTTTTTTAAATAAACTGGTGAATTCTGTACATTACATATGACTACTGTTTTTTTCAGATCGAAATGCTTTAAAATTAAACTTTCAGATGCTCTTCTAGAGATTGTACAGGAAGTTTCATTCTTATTTAAGTGTCAGGTTTGTGCTTTATGGTGAGCAAGTCTGATTCCATATAAAGATATTATGGAGGGATTGCAATGATCTTAAAAGAATCGTATGAGTAAAGGGGTAACCTATTGAAGTCCATCCATCCACAACCCCTGTTTCCCATTTTTGTGCATGTGGTCAGGGTATCACTTCCACAGTGGCAATCTAGAGCCAAGGTTTACCCTGTTGCGGTAGTTCATCCACACCTCACACTCTCGCATACACTCACACCTATAGCCAATTTAGAGTGTCCAATCCACCTATTGCATATCTTTGGAATGTGGGAGGAAACTGGAGCACCCAGAGAAAACTCATGCGAACACAGGGAGGACATGCAGACTCTACAAAGAAGGCACCTCAGCCAAGAATCAAACCGTGGAACCTCTTGCTGTGAGGTAACAATGCTATCCACTGCGCCACCCTATTGTGAAGTACTAAAGGTCATGTGGAGTATAACGGTAGGAAAGGTGGTGATTTTCTGAGAAGTAGAAAAAAAATTCTAGACAGACACTACTGGCTGTTTCTAGGAAGAACAAAGTTTTTGCAGTATCAGGGAAACATTGAATGTTGGGTAAGGTAGAAAGTTTTTTTTTTTTTTTTTTTTTTTGAGAATTTGAGAAAGTTTAGGATACATGCCTTGAGAAAAGCATTTAAGACGGAGGCATTGTGATATTTATGGTAATGTGGTGTGAAAAACAGTACATGATGAAGATAGGAAGACAACAGATGGAGATATTACACAGTATTAACAGGCATGAAAGATGGAGAATTTAGGGAAAGGATTAGGTGCATTTTTTTATGTAAGGTTAAATGACTGTCAGAAACTTTTGTTCGATCTTGTGCTGTGGTAAGAAGGAAATTAACAGTGAAATTATATTTGATAGCACACTTAAGTCCCCTTAGAAGGATAGGAAGAACGAAAAGAAAAAGGACTGCAGGCCAAAATCTCGACTTAAGATTCAGGCCAAGAGAGTTCGGCTGAGTTATTTGTATTCTGTAGAATGTACTTAAGTGGAATGAAGTAAAGGTGAGGGATTTTTTAAAGGAAGGGCTAGTAAAGATTTACTCTGGTGGGAAAAGTTGTTACCTGTAACAAAGAGAAGGGTATAAATGGAATATTGACATAAATAAAGCATATGATTCTGTAGAACAGTGTTTATAAAAATTATTTGCAAGTTGTAAGTTATGACTTTGGGCCAAGACTTGCACCTTAGTTTAAATAAAAAAAAAAATAAATAAAGGATTTATGCCTTAGTTAAGGGATATTTTTGTAGCCTGTTGTGAATGTGTGGACGGAGGGGGAGCTGAAGTTCACTATACTAGTTTCATATACCGTTGAGTGTTCAGTGCAAAACTGACATTGTATCAGGGACATACGAGTTAAAGAACACTCTCCAGTGTTCTGGTTTACTGGTTGTGTGTTTGGAACTGATGGTGTGTAAGCAAGAGTTTTACTTTCTAAGACTCATTTTAAAATGTTGGGAATACAACTGGGGATTAAAAGTTTAACTTAAGAGGATTATACAAGATTAATATTTTAGACAGATTTTCAAGAAACACGGTAAGTGCACTGAGAAAAAAGGTACTTGCATATTATTGTAACCAGATTTTTGCGGTTGCGAAATGCCCCTACTTGAAAAGGAATGACTGCATGAAAAACTGTAAGGCATGACTGATACTCCGTTTTACATTTCAAAGTGTGTGGATTACCTGCAGGAGCAGAAAAAATGTCAAAAATCCTAGGGGTGCTTCGATTGTCATGGATGCTGCCTTTCTTATGAATGCAAGGTTTGGAGTCGTCAGGTAAGACTCCTTCACAGAAGGAGAACACAGACACAGTACATAACTTTTTGGTAAAGTCATAGTTTCTCACAAATGTGTACTCATTCTTGAAAGCAAGCAGTGCAATGTGAGATTACCCTAATTAATGGTTTGAAAAAGTGAGGGTGGATTATGGTGACACTAGATTATGGGTTTCTTTGTCAACTAAGTCGTCGGAGGTACAGATTTGGTTTGCTTTTGTGATAGTGGCATGGTCGGGGGGGGGGATATACTGAATTGATTTCTGATGTCATTACTGCTGTACTGTGTTATGCGAGTCACAGGACAAAAATTACAGAGCTGTGATTCCCACATGAAGGTAATTACAGACACTTTACAGCATTTGCTGGTCCAAAGAAGGAACATCCAGCAGCCAGACTTGCAGGAAGCAACATGGTGCCAGTAAACACCATGAAGAAACCACAACAGTGTGTTTTGCACTTTGTATTGATAGCAGTCCAGAAATCAACCTGTACTGTTAAAGAAAACACACTACTTTACAGTCTGACAACATTAACAAACATTTTTCGTGAGTGGGAACCATCCGGTACTGCCACAAAAATCTGGTTGAAATAATACGCAAGTACCAGAAAAAAAAGTGTATTTGTGGAAAACTGTGTTGCTAGGTCTTGAGGCATACAGAGGTAGGGAACATTTGTTCCTATAGGTTCATAAATAGGGATTAGACTAATTAATTTTTATCCAGAGTTATTACTTTCTGCCAATCCAATCATATTCAAATTAGGCAGTTTAACTGGTGATAACGCTCCTGTTTTTATTTTTCTGAATTGTCTGACAATGTTAATGGAGGTAAAAGTTCTCTCCAGAAATGCACATCTTACCTTGTATTTTTATCTTTCTTCAGTTCTTTCTTGACATCTGTATTTTTTTCTACCAAAGAAAACCTCTGAACGCTTTCCTTCTCTTTTTATACTGCTGTTTTTATAATTCAGTTATAAAACTGATAATAAGTATCTTACAGAATTAAAATAAAAAAAAAAAACTTGTCTACCACACTCGCAAGTATCCATGGAGTTCAACAACAAAATCTTACATTCGAAATGTCTATATTTTTCATAAAGTTAAGCAAAGCAATGATTTCCATTTATAGGAAAATACCATAAAATTATATAAACTAAAAAATGCCTGAATACTGAAAAACATAAAATTTGATACAATGTGTCATTTTAAGTCAGAACAATCAGGATAACTCATATTTATTTTGTTGTTCATTACCTGTAAAACTGTCAGTTTGCTTTATTGATGTGCTGTGTACTAAGACTCTGCTTTAATTTTCATTTCTTTAACATCTTTCTTAACTTCACATTGAGCAATGACATAGGTAAACATACAGTTACACAAACTAAAACAAACCGTTTTAAACTTTTTTTGATTAATTTCATGCATTATACATGTTTTCTTTTTTAACAATTATCATTCATAAATTACTCAAGCCCCACCTTCCTTTAAATTCCACTCCTCTTCCCGAACTTTATTCTACATGTATTGTTCCCACAAATTCCATTTATTTCTATGTAATTTGCTCCTTCTCTCTCCTAAAGACCCCACTCCAGTTCCTTTAACGCCGTTACAATACTTCATTTACAGTTTGTTTAGATCTCGATTCACATTTTCATTTTCTAGTAATTGCTTCTATTCAGCCAATAAACTTAAACGTAAGTCCTTACTATGTCCAGATAATTCAGATCTTAGGATACATGTTGAGATAGCCACAGATGTTTCTTCGACTATCAACTGATTGAAAAACATTTAGGCAACTCAGAAAAATAATTTTTGAAGGGGGTTTTCCCTATGTGATGTAAACTATCCAAATATAGGCTTATTAACCTACACCACCACTACTACTGCCCAAGCACAGAGATACCTGGACTTTGTTTTTACAAATGCAACGGAACAATTAGAGTACCTACTAGGGAATAACATCTTGGATCTTGCCCATACTAATATGGGAGCATCTTGCACCGTCCATTGCTTATCTTCATCACTTCCTAGGTCTGGACATGAAACAGTCTCCTTTGAAATAAAACTGAAACCAGATATCCCTTCCACCCAAGTGACCCTTAGAAATTTCTTTTAAGATAAACAATGTACTCCAAAGTGGTACATTAGCAAGCTTCAAATCTTTACCAAAACCAGTTAACTGACTGAATACTCAAATCATACTATACCACATATAATCACTCCATAGGAACAAGTGCAGGGCAAATCCTTCAAACAAACCCACATGGTGGAACCATAGTAACGGCAAGCTTTATAACAGAAGGAAAAGAATTTTGACTAAAAGTAAGAAGAGTAATTCCCAGAATGTTAGATCCCTTGTCACTGAAATAAAAAAAATCAACCCAGGAGCTTATTAAAACTCACCAATGCAAAGTTTGAGGCTAAAACAGCTACCCAAACCAAAGACAATCACAAGGCATTTTTTGTTACATTTGTAATCTCAAAAGCATGACACAGCAATTAACTGAGGTAATTGTGAATGACGTTACCTACACCTACTAACTGATAAACTTAGCTCTAACTTTACACCTCTCTCCATCTGTCACTCAAGTTGTATCTGAAATTAGCCCACCTCCAGCTATAACACAAAACCAAGTCTTAAAAATGCTACCAAAAGCTAAATATACTGCATCAGTGTGTCCTGACAATATCCCTGGATGCATCTTAAACAGCCTGAAGCATGACTTAGCTTACTCTACCTGGTGGATTTTTTGAAAAGGTCACTAAAGCAATTAACAAAGGCAAAATGGTTCACACTGCATACCTCAACCTGGCCAAAGCTTTTGACATAATTCTCCATGCAGACATAGTAGAAAAGCTAAATAAACTGAGAATAACACTTGTGTCACCCATTGGATTGCCAACTGGCTCACAGATTCGATGCAGATAATCAAAATAGGGGAAGTTATCTCCACAAAGAGGTCAGTTGCCAGTGAAGTCCCCAGGGTTCTGTGCTTAGATCTCTCTTGTTTGGCATCTACTTTTCTGTAGTAAAAGCGACTACTAAAGGGCTTCGACTAAGTCTGCAGATGAATGCAAGCTAGGAGCAGCCACTGAATCCCCAAATGACTTGTCCATCCTACAGGAAGACTAGTTTAAAAAACTGGTGTCAGTATCATGGTCTGAAATGAAATGCCAAAAAGTGCATTACTGTACCTTTCAGAAGTCACCTATCCCAGGGAACGACCCACATTGACAATACACCCATGAGTTTACCGATTTGTTCAGGATTTGGAGACTTATGTGCACAGTGACCTGACATTTGACTAACGTGTGTCTTGTAAGAAAGTCCTTCCTTCTACATTGTATAGCTTGTAAACATAGGGGTTGTGTCTAGATCTAGGGATTTCATTGCCCCCTCCCTTTATTCAGCCCTCATTAGGCAAATCATTGAATATAATGCCCCATCTGTCCAGACACATGCAGCGACTGGAATGCCCAAAGAGATACCTTACTAAAAGGATACAAGGCATAAACAACATATCCTACATGGACCAGCTCAAAGCTCTGTCAATATACATGGTACTCTGCAGACTGCTAAGTGGTGACCTGTGTCTGGCATACAAGGCATCCTCCAATCCATTACTAATGGATTTTCTGCACATCAGCAAGTCACATGACATCAGAAATAGTCTAGGGATCTAAACCTCTTCTATGACATCAACAGAGCAGTTTGGAGGGGCAGGTATATTTTGCAGAGGATGCCACTGCTACGGAACAGACTCCGTATCCACATAAAATAAAGTTCATCCATATTCAAGTGCAACTTGGATCTATGGACAGTAAACGGAAAATGTACCTCAGGACTACCCCCTATTCTACTTATGGACAGATGAAGCTCCTAAATGCTTTATCCCATAGATGGGTCCTCTCAAATTATCAACAGTATGATCCCAGTTGTTCTCATTAGGGGGGTAATACATAATTAGCAACCATGGGATGGGTAAAGTCAATCTATAACCAAATGGGATAGGTTTTCAGCACAAAGAGAAACTGGCTACACTGAAAATGGCCCATAAGGGCAACAAGCCTAGTACTTCCCTATGACCTGTGCATGCCCCCTGCACTCACAATGTGGGGGGCAAGCCCCCAACACCTCCCCTAAATTATATATAACCCACTCCATGGTCACACAACAGCAACAGTGGAGAAAAAGGAAAACTGCACTGCTGATGAAGCCTGTTTGTAAACAGGATGAAAATGCTCAGTCTGGATTGTTTATATTTTAACGTTTTTATTTTATTAAAGTTGCCATGCCCATGCTGGAGTCATTTTGTTTTTGTTAGTTTTTCTTCCAGTTTGGCACCGTGTTGATTGATAGTAAACACACAAAGAAGTGATACTTGTTCCATGTCTGATTAATAGTATAAGATCTGTATTTAAACCACAGCAGAAAATGTATACATTTGGGTAAGAAATGCATTCCAGATAAAGTGGATATAAGAATTAAACTAGGATTAACTGGGTATTTGGAATGGGGGATAAGAAGGCATGGCAAAACCACAAGTAGAATATGGGCAATAAAATCATATTGAAAATAAATTATACCTGAACAAATACCATTGTGTACACTATAATGAAGGGTAGTTAAACATGTTTTAATGTTTCAGTATGGAAAACTTTGCTTGTCTATACTGTGCAAGTACACAGCTTGGTCACAGTAAAAAGAATAGAGATAAAAAGTTATCTAGATCGTCCACTTCTGGGTGGACTATCCCAAAAAACAAAAGTGTATTGGGGCAATGTAAAACAAATATAAAGTCATTTTTTTTCCTCTAGAACAGAGACAGAAGTTTATAAATACCAGCCTCTCAATGTCCTATTTGGATACAGGATATCATTATTCTTTCAGGAAACTTGGCTACGCTTAGACAGGCCCTCTGGGCCTAGTAACAATTTAGGAATCTATAAGTGTGATGTGCTCTTTCTATTCGTGAGGAAACAGTGCAAGAACAAGGTAAGATAGGATCAACTTGCATCTAATTGGAGTGAGTCATTCTACAGTTTATTCACTGAATGCATGTGTAAAGTTTTGAAAGAGAAATTGTTTGAATGCAAAAACTTATTTAACATCAGGACCTAGGCACACAATATCAGAAGGATGCATTTCCATAAGAACAAGATACTTTATTAAACTGAGACACAAAAAGTAAGAAACGGTAAAGGCATTTTATTTATTTATTTAAATTTGTTGACCGGGAGTGTTTGACTGGACGTAGGTCCATTTTCAGCGGAGGCCCGGGGAGAAAAGCTCCACAGTAAAATAAACAGACAGTAGTTACATTGGATTACATAGCGATTAACAATTTAACATAGCAATTACTTACAACATATTTACAGATGAACATAATACATCAGTAGACAACTAGAATCTTTATCTGTGAAGTACATAACAGACATTAACAAATGTTACAATGAGAAGTTCCTGCTGTATAATAAGTACTAGGCTTATGAGCATCTGAGCTTGCTATAATCAAGGTAGTTAGTGGAGTGGAAAGAAAGGTAGTGGTTGGATGGGGTGGATGATATTAGACTGGGGGTTGCAAGGGCATAGCCAGCATGTTTTTAGGTGCGCTTTTAGTAACGTTTTGAAGTGGGTGCATGATGGTACGGAGGTAATTGTGGGTGGGAGTGAGTTCCATAATTTGGCTATGGCGCAAGAGAATAGTGCTTCACCAGCAGAGTTATTGGCTTTAGTGATCTGCAAGTGATTTTTGTTCCTGGATCTTAGTGGTCTGGTGGTGCAAGAGGGTTGGAGTAGATTCTGGAGGGATGGGACATTTAGTGGATGGTTTACTAGTTTGTGGGCAAGTGAGAGTTGATACCACTGAAGGAGGTGAGGGAGTTCAAGCCAGCCCAGTTCAGCAAGTGAGAGACAGTGGTGACTACAGTAGGATGCCTCTGTAACGAATTTGACGATTTTGTTGTAGCAGGTCTCTAGCTTGTTTAGATCACATTGCCTTAGGTTGGTATATATTGGAGAGGCATAAAGTAGGGTGGAGATAAGGTGGGAATTTGCTATTGAAATCTTTGCTGCTTTGGTGAGAAATTGCTCATTTCTGTATAACGCTCCTAGTTTTTTGTGGACTTTTTTATGGTCATGGATATGTGAATGTCAAATTTTAGTTTATTGTCTATTTCCACTCCTAGCAATTTGGTGTGTTCAGTTGGGTATATAGTGGTGTTGTCTTTTGCTGTGATGTTAAAGTGAGAGTTGTTTTGAGTATATTTGGTGGGTTGGAAGATGAGTAGTTTAGTTTTGTTTGGGTTGAGTATTAATTGGGCATCGGTTAACCATGTTTCAACAGAGGAAAAGGCTTCCTGTGTGACTTTTTGCAGTTTGGGTAGGGACTGGGCTGAGCAGATGATGGTCGAGTCATCTGCGTATTGTATGAGTGTGCCATGTTTGATGGCAGAGGCTAGATTATTGGTGTAAACAGAAAAGAGTAGGGGTCCAAGGATGGATCCTTGGGGAACCCCTATGGGGACAGGCAGTTGGGGAGATATGTCATTCTGCCATACAACGGATTGTTGGCGGTCAGACAGGTAACTCTGAAACCAGTTGGTGACTGATTGTGAGAAAGACAGGTTATTGAGGACAGAGGTAAGTTGTTTGTGTGGGACCATGTCAAATGCTTTAGATAGGTCTAGTAAAGTAGCAGAGGAGATATAGCCATTGTTTTTATGCTGAAGTATAGTGTTGGTAAAGGAGAGTAAGGCAGTGATGGTGCTATGGTTTGGTCGGAAACCATGCTGAGTACTGGAAAGGAGGTTGTTAGTAAGGAGGTAGTCTGAGATCTGAGAGTGTATGCATTTCTCTAGTATTTTAGAGAGTGGAGAGAGAATAGCTATGGGGCGGTAAGTGGTTAGTTCTGTGGAGGGTCCGCCTTTGTGGAGGGGAATTATATGTGATAATTTCCACAGTGTGGGAACGTAACTTTCTGACAGAGATCGGTTAATCAAGATGGATACTGGGTAGGCCAGAGCATCGGCTGCGATTTGTAGGTATTCACTTGGGAGGTTGTCTGCTGCTAATTTGGTGGGTTTAAGTTTAGTTAAGAGTTTTTTTTATGTTGGAGGTAGGTACAGGAGAAAAAGAGAAGGCAGTGGGGAGATTACTAGTTGAAGGTGTGGGTTGGAGGGGAGGGGGGTTGTGTTGTTTAGCTAGTGAAAGGTATGATTTGGGTGAAGGGTGTGTTGAATGAGGTAGCAACATTTTCTGAGGAGTGAGGGATGTTAGGAGGAAGTGTACTGACTTTACCTGGGTGAAGGATGGAGTTTATGGAGGACCAGAATTGTTTGGGGCTGTGTTGTGAGGAGTCTAGGGCAGACTGGTAGTATTGGAATTTGTCCTGTTTTATTAGCTTTTTGACTCTATTGCGTAGTTCTAAGAATTTCTGTCTAGCTGAGGGGGTTTTGGTTTTGCGCCAGTGCTCCCAGGCTTTATCCCTGTTTTTCATTTCTGACTTAGTGGTTTTCTGTAGCCATGGGGAGGGTCGTGCTTTGGTTCTGGAAAATCTTATGGGGGCATGGTAATTAAGGATGTTCAAGAAGGTAGTATTAAAAAATTCAACTGCGTCATCTAGACTGAGGTACTTTAGAGGATGCCAGTTACATTCTTTTAGGGATGAGATAAATGTGAGTGGGTTAAAGTTTAGTTTTTTACGTATCTGATAGTAGATGACAGGTTTAGCTTGCTATAGGTAATTTTTGAGTAGGAATGTAGGGGAGTGATCACCGAGGCTATCTGATAAGCAGCCTGTTATATATGACTGAGGGCTCTTACTGACTAGTATCCAGTCCAGGGTAGTGTGCTTGCTGGAGTTTTTATTTATCCTGGTTGGTGACTGGACTAGTTGGGTGAAACCATGAAGGTATACATGATTGGTTGGATTGTTGCCAGAACAGGACTGCCAGTCAATACTGAAATCACTTAAGATGATAGTTTCTTGGGGGAGATGGTGGGTAGACCAGCTGAGGAGGTTTTCTAGTGGAGGGATGTTTTGGGCAGGTGGGAAGTAGCATCCAATTATGTTGATGGCTTTGTTTTGGTTAATTTTGAGGTTGGTATATATTATTTCTTCATTGCCTATTTGTGGAGCTGATGATTTTAAGATCTGGATGTTTAGATGCTGTTTAAATATACACCACCTCCTTTTTTGTTTAGCCAGTCTACTCTTAGTATGCCATAACCTGTAGGGAGTATTTGCTCACTGGTAATGTGATGTTTTAGCCAGGTTTCTGTTAGGATGACTATATATGGGGAGTACAAGTCTATGGTGGCATGGAGTTCATGGACTTTGTTGGATATACTTCTAATATTTAGGCTTAGTAGAAGGAAGTCACTTGGCTTTCTATTGGCTGTAATATGGGAGAAGTTGTGGTTTCTAGTCTGATTATGAGGATTGGTGTTGGAGATGGTAGGGCCAGGGTTGGGGTGGATGTCTCCACTTAGGGCTAGTTTTGATATGCATGAGAGTATTAGTTTTCTCAGTTTTTGAATGTGTTTGTTTAGAAGGGAAACTTTGTGATTGTGCTCTGTGGGTAATAGGTATGGTGGGAGGGTTACTATGTTAAGTTGTAGGGATGCTTTATGTTTGAGTAATATAGTTGGTAGAATATGTGGGGGGTGCATAGGGATGGTTCTTGAGCTGGTGGGAGGGGAGCTGAGTGTGGGTGAGACATGAGTGGTGGTGTGAGTAGTAGTACAGTGGTAGTGGTTGAGTGGGAGAATGATGGAGCTTTGGTAGGATGCAAGATATGCAAGGTGAGTGCATGCAGTGAGCATAGGAAAGGTATGCCTGTACATGTTAGTTGAGGAGGTGTGATAGTAGTGGGAAGATGGAGGAGGTAGTGTTGTTTTAGCGCTGTGGTTGGCTACTGGAAAGATGGGAGGGGTTTGAGTGCAATAAAGGTGGGACCACTGGGGGCGGGAGGGAATAGGGAGCAGGGTGGGGAGTGAAGTGGGTAGAGACCCTGTTAGTTGTTCGTATGAGGGGGCTGGAAACTATCACAAAGCAAAGACAAGTATGTGTTAAGAAACCATCACAATTGACCAAGGACCGTTCTGAAACTAAGTCATTTCTTAATTTCTCAGGTGGAAAAACAGGATAATTTGCATTTGTTTACAAGGAAGCATTGAACTATAAGTTTGAAAACTGTAATAAGATAGACAGGCAAGTTAAACAGTGCGAGACGAGATCAAATAAAATTTAGAGAGAATTTATGTAAAGATAGTGAACACAATAGGAAAACATTTTATAGACCCATGAGATATGGAAGAGTAAAGACATACAAATTGATAAACTGTATGTAGATTATAAAATTTATTCTCAGGCACAACAGATTATAGATATATTTACAAAATCTTAAACAAAGGAATTTGGCTCCACAAGTGGGGTGATATATTGTCCTAATGACATCCAGGTAACCACAGTTATTGAAATCAAATTAGATTATATTGAAAAGGAACTATGCAAACTGGATCCAAATAAAGCAGAGGGAGGAGACGGAATTAGTAATAAAGACTTAACACTTCAGCAACAAGTTACAGTACCATTATAGCTATTATTTACTAGGTCATATAAACATGGGTTGATTCCTCATGATTGGAGACATGCACTTGTTAATCCTATATTGTCCTAATGACATCCAGGTAACCACAGTTATTGAAATCAAATTAGATTATATTGAAAAGGAACTATGCAAACTGGATCCAAATAAAGCAGAGAGAGGAGACAGAATTAGTAATAAAGACTTAAGAACGCTTCAGCAACAAGTTACAGTACCATTATAGCTATTATTTACTAGGTCATATAAATATGGGTTGATTCCTCATGATTGGAGACATGCACTTGTTAATCCTGTCTTTAAGGGAAAAAGGGATTAAGGCAAACCCAGAATCATATAGACCCTTAAGTCTACTTTCATTTTGTGGAAAAATAATGGAGAAGGTAATACTGGATAAGTTATTGTCAGAATTGGATAGGCTAGGAGACTTGAAACTATACATCAGCATGCATATGTTGAAAATAGATTTATTACCACCTGTAGTAAGATGTTCTATAACAATATAATAACAGCTACGAATGAAAAATGCTGCTGTGATAACATATATGTATATGTATATATATATATATATATATATATATATATATATATATATATATATATATATACACATATTTATATTTCTATATATATATATATTTTTTTTTAACGTCAGCATTTATTTATTTATTTGCATTTGTTTACAAGGAACCTCCAATGGGCCAAGGTGAGCCCATTTTTAGTGGAGGTCCACGGAGAAAATCTCCACAACTAAGATTAACAATATATACTATGAACGAACACATTAGAGAGTATTTACAGTCACAATACATGATGATATATAATAAAATAGATCATACAGGTCATACAGAAAACACTGATTAATTAATTAGAACAACTGCTGACTGGTGTACTCTTGATAAGGTTGATAGCTGTATGGCTTACAAATAGGACAAAGCAATAATCAAACAGCAACTGGACAGGTGAAATACAAGGTTAAAGTCAGGCTGTTCCAGAGTTCTGTCCTAGGACCATACTTGTTTAGATTGTTTCAGAGCTATTCTTTTTCATATGAGGTGTTCTAAAGTCTGTTTGCAGACTACTGAAATTGGGTAAACTGATTACACGTTAGACAGCTAACACCTGCAAAAGAGCTTAACTAAATTGATCATCTGACACAGGAGCATACTATTCTAATTCATATATCAAAAGCTAAGTGTATCAGATTTGGGATATATAAATTGAAAGGTGAATAATACAGCACACAGTGATTGAAACTGTAGATTCATTTCAGGACCTGGGTACATGGGTAGATCCAGCTCTGCATTTTTGTAATCAAATCAGCCAATTCGTTGATGGTTAAAAACGACAGGTTGTAATGAAAGATTTACAAAGTCTAGGAAAACAGAAATGAAGTAATTGTTTGTTAGTGACATTAGTCCCAAACTTGAGTATGGAATTACAATATGGAAACTTTATAAGAGACCAAGCATGAGAAAACTGTAATGAATACAGTGGGAATATACCAAGGGCATCCATGGATGTGAAAATTGAAGTTATTATGAAAGGCTAAAATATCTGAATTTCACAGTGTCTCAAAGATATTTAAGAGAACTTATTCAGGTATATTGTGCATTTATACACAACTACCCCGGGAATGTTTGGGGTTATCAAAAAGTAGTAGAAAATCATTAGACAAACCATGGAGAAGATTCTATAGGAATGAAAAGTGTACAAACTGGTTCTCTGATAGAGCAGCTGATGCATGAAATAAACTACCAAATTACATTAAAGCAAGTACAAGCACTAGTTTAGATATTTTTAAGAACATAGGTTCATAGGTTCGTACTAGGCTATCTGCCCTAAGGCATTTATAAGCCTAGCCAGAGTGTATGTGGCTTACACCACCCCTTAGGATGAGAATACTACGCCCTTTTAGGGTTTAGTTTACTATGCCTCTGTCTAGTAGTGACACAGAGATGACCCCCGGGGTAAACCTATGATCTCCCATCCACTCGTCAAGATTTCTCTTGAATAGAGTCAGTGAGGGGCTCTGCCTAACATGGACTGGGATTCTGTTCCAGAGTGTAGGGAGCCCTCTGGGTTATGAATCTGTCCCTCCAGCACGTCCTATTTATTTCTGTGTTGAGGTTTAAGTCACTTGTTCTTGTGGCTCTGATGGATTTGGATTTTCTGAGGTGGAGCATGTCCATTAATTCAGGATTGGACATGGCCTTGTACGTCAGGCACAGATTACCTCTGAGTAGGCAGTATGCAACTGAATAGAGCTGGAGTTTTTTCAAGTCGGGCAGCATATGACATATGTTTAAGACCCTTTATCCTCTTGGTGAGGAACTTTTGGGGTCTTTCCAACTGCTGCAGGTGTCGGGTGAGATACATCCCAAATGGGGCATTGTACTCAATCACTGGCCTGATAAGAGAAGAGTACAGGGGCACAATGACCTCTCTTGATCTAGATGTGAAACCCTTCATGATAAGGTGGGCAATATAGAAGGTCTTCCTAACCACTTTGGCAATGTGAGTGTCAAATGAGAGGTTACTGTCAACCTGGGTCCCTAGGTCCCTGATTACCTCTTCTGTACTTAATGGATTACCGCCTATGTGGTAATTTGTCGGTACCTTGTTTTTCCCAAAGGGTATGACTATACATTTTTGGCGTTCAGCTTAAGGCCATGGCTCTGGCACCAATTATCCATTTCTATGAGGCCTCTCTGAAGGATGTTTGTGTCTGCTGGAGTATCAATTATGGCCCAGTTTGCAGTCATCTGCGAACTTTGTCAGCCACAATCCTCCTATGTTTGCCTGTACCTTGGAAAAATAAATGCCGAACAAGAGGGGTCCCAGGACTGAGCCCTGTGGGACACCGCTTGTGACTGGCTTAGAGTCTGACATAGCTCCAGCAACTCTGACCCTGTGGGTTCTGTCCTTGAGCCAGTTTGCAACCCATCTTGTGACATATGGGTTTACATTTAAGCTGGTGAGTTTGTCTATGATGCCCGAGTGGGGTATTGTGTCAAAGGCTTTTGCAAGGTCAAGGTAGGCTGTGTGAACTGCCTTACCCTCATCGATGGCCTTAGTGACTGTTTCAAAAAAGTCGACCAAGTTCAAAAGGTAGGATCTGCCCTTGACAAAGCCAAATTGAGTAGGATCCAATGTCTGTTAAGTCCCCAATGTCTTTGTTTATGAGTTCCATAATGATCCTCTCCATAGCTTTGCAGACCAGGCTCGTCAAGCTTATGGGGCGGTAATTTCCAGGGTCCGTAGAAGCACCGCCTTTGTGAAGTGGGACCACTGTTGCCGTACGCCACTCTTTGGGTACGTATCCTGTAGTAAGGCTAAGATTAAACAGCAGCCTTATGTGTGGGTTTAGTTCCTCTTGGAGTTCATGTAGCACACAGCCTGGGACACCATCTGGTCCCATTGATGCTGTGTTTTTAGCTTTAGAGAGGGCAGCTCTCACCTGGGCATCTGAGATGTTAGGGAGGCTACACTCTGCTGGGATAGTTATTTCTCCTTTTGCGGGGGAGGGGGAGGAGAAATTTGCACTGAACCTGTCTGCCAGAATGTTGGCAATGTCAGTGGGTTCAGTGTATTTTGTGTCATTTTGACTAATTCTGAGCATATCTGGGAGTTTCCATCCAGGTTTCTAACATAGCTAAAGAAGGCCTTGTGATTGTCTTTTGTGTCTTTTGCGATTTTTCTCTCAAAGTTGGCCTTGGATGATTTTATGAGTGATCGTAGTTTTTTGCTAGTACTGATCAGAGACGCCTTCCCTTTTAGGGATTTTGCTCTGTCATGTAGTAGCTTCCTCCTCCTGTTGTAAAGTTTGTTTATGGCTGGGGTCTACCAGACCGGGTGCCTGCCTTTGGGGGAATGGGTCTTGGTTTTATTTGGGATTGCATGATTCATGCATTTTTGAAGGTGCCCATAGAAGGCATTTGCAAAGGAATCAGCAGTGTGGTTTGTGGTTTCCACTAGCCCAGGGGCCTTGAAGGATACCACTTCAGTCTTAAGAAGTGTGAAGTTTGCTTTTGAGAAGTTCTTCACTGTGGTCTTTTGTGCAGGGGGTGGGGGCAGGATGTGGATTTCCAGTGAGATTAATTTATGGTCTGATCTTACCAAATAGGGATATACTTCTGGTGTGGAGCATTTTGTCCCCATGTTTGTGATGATCAGGTCTAGTATATTGTCTCCTCTTGTGGGAATGGTGACTAGTTGTTCCATTGCATTTGAGTTTATGAATTCTAGGAACCTTTGGGCTAGAGTGTTGGGGCTTGAGTAATGTTCCCAGTCTATGTTTGGGTAGTTGAAGTCTCCCAAAATGATGGTATTTGGAGAGACATTCATACTCTCCAGTGTCTTCAGGAAGGCTGTGTGGGGTTCCTGAGTTTGAGAGGGTGGTCTGTAGCATGCTACAAACTGTAAGGCAGTTTTGCCTATGGTTAGTTGCACCTGGATAGTCTCCGATGCTTCGTGCGTTGCCACTAACCTGGAGGTGTGGGTATCTTTGATGAAAATGGATACTCCCCCTCCTTTTGTGGTTCGGTCCAAGTTTTGGGGCCGGAAAGCATGATATGAGGTAAAACCTGATAGTGCTGGGGTGCTCTCAGGAGCCTTAAACCAGGTTTCAGTCACTGCACAGACATCGATGTTCTCCATACTGAGGAGGTCCTTGAGGGTGTGCATCTTGAGGTTTAGACTTCTGGCATTGAGCAGCATTACCCTTAGTTTTTTTCCACTTGTGTTTTCTAGGGAGGTAGGTTTGTCATTTGAGCCTTGCCTAAAAAAGGCACTATGGGGGTGGCAAGAGCCTTGGCCAATATCCGGAAGCCCAGGGGTGACAGGTGCAAGCCATCCCTTGCGAAGCAGCGTGGTTTGTCAAGCATGTCATCCCAAGCAGACAGACATTGGATCCCCTTAGAATGACACCAGTAATTAAGCCAATTGTTAAAACTGATCATTTTGTCTTTGTACTGTGGCATCATTCTTGGTGAGGGTAAGATGCTGCTCAGGGTCAGGGTCATACCGGCCTGGGCTACATAATCAGAGAGCTGCTCTATGTCTCTTTTCATGTAGTCCAGGGAGGTACGTCTCACGTCGTTCACACCGGCATGTACAATGACTGAGTCATATTTGTACTTGCTGTGGAGTGACCTGAGTGCTTGTGTTATGTGGCGGATTCTAGCTCCCGACAGGCAGCTTACTGTGACCTTTTCCTTGTTCGGTCTGGTGAGCGGGACGTCAGTGTGCCTGACTATGGAGTCACCTATTACAAGTGTGTCTGGCATGTTGTTTTGCCTTAAGGGCTGTGACTGTTTAGCACACTGACTTTGTGAACTATGTGTTGCATGTGCTATGTCTTGAGGTGGTGGTTGCTTGGGTGTCTGCTTTGGAGGCCTCTGTTGTTTTGGTAGATTTTTAATCAGCACCTCCGAGTATGTTTTTGTGTGTTTATGTGTTTGGTTTGTTGTTGTGATAGTTCTATGTGAGACTGGGTTTGTGGTGTGCGTGGTTACCTTCTCCTCCTGACTGGTCTTGCCAGTACTGAATTGAGAGAGCTCAGCCTCCAGTTTGGCTATATAGTTGCATCTCTCGCATATATTTGTATTTGTTGGGAGGAGGAGAGGGTTGTCTGTGTACATGAGGCAATTGTAACATTGCCTCAAGATTCCCAGATTCACCAGCTGAACAGGAGAGGACGCCAGCAACTGACCCTTCGACATGCTAGAAATAGTGAAAAAGATTGCTGTGTAACTGAGTCAGAAAGGACCTATAGGGAGATGTGTATGCAACAGAATTTAGGTGAATGAAGTACTTTCTTTTGTTTAAGAGTGCTTTACCTGTATAAAATGCTTTAGGAGCAAGTGCTGAGCTTTTCAGATAGAGTATAGGCTGTTTAGATTGCAAGTAGAACAGTTCTAAGGGAAAAATTGAAGAGCAGACTTGGCAGAGCCAGAAAAAGTTTGACCTTGTTTAACCGGCACTGCGCTATGCGCACGACCGCGCAAAGCCGTGCAAACATGGATTTTAAGCAGTGAACTACAAAAGAGCTAGGAATGGTCCCAAACAACCAATTACTACAGCTTCATGTGCTGAGGTCACTTCCCCCAAGGACAGGTAGGCTGCTCAAGGCTCCCCACCTCCCACTGGTGAGCAAAGAAACTTCCTTCTATCCAAGTAAGGTAATGGACAACACAGGAACTACACCACAGCCCAGAATACAGCAATGCCTGTATACTGGTGTAAACTAGTCGAGAAAGGCGGGAAAACAAGGATTTTTTTGTTTTTTTTTGTAGAAATACACAGAAAATGCAGAGACAGTGATAAATCCTGGACACATATTATGGTTACAACTATTTTGGTATACTGGCAGGCTAGAAGGGCATTAATGCCAATGCCTGAAATATTTGTACGTATATATGCATGTACTGTAGGAAAAGGACTTTTCAGTGGGGTCTATTTTTACTCTGAAAATATTTGCAATTTTGGAGGTAGAAGTTGAACATAGTGGAAGTTGTCAGAATTGTTAGGAAAGGACCAAACTAATGGAAAAATAGTTCACAAAAGAAAATGAAGACATAAAAATAAAAAAAAATATGTACAAGAAGGATATTAACATTAAATGTTAACAGGCTTTGAATTAATCAAGAAGAATTTGGGTCAAAGTCATTATACTTAGATATTTGTTTACTGCAATATTTAAAATACAGTTCTTAGTTAGAAAAGGATGATATACACCATGTTTTGTGAGATAATGGTTTGTGTCTGGGGCCTGAAGGCTGCTCTGGGATTACGACTTTAGTTTTGAATAAGAAAAACCTGGATGCTTATCAATATGTAGCCCACCCCACAGCACATAATTTCTAAATTAAGTAAAGTGGTATGGAAGACAATGTGAATTTGGTTACAAAGAAAACTTGTATTTACTTGGGATGGGGATTTTTATATTAGCTCACTGAAGGGGAAAAAAAGAAAAGTAGGGGAGGTGAAGGTGAGGATGCTAGATTTTGAAAACTGATGTTGGGTACTTATCTCTTGCAGAGACGGTTTATATGGGTTTTCATTTGCAAATGGATTACCGCAGGAAATAACTAATTTTATTTTATGAGTCATATTTTCTTTATAAAGTGTAAGGACATTTATTATTAGCATGATTTTCAGAGAATAAGGTCTGACTGAGACAGTCATTTCTTATTAGGAAGACCACTGGCTCAGGCATATAAAATGGAAAAATGTTCATTAAAAATGGAGGAAGTGTTGCCTCAGTCAACAAGGGCATCTAACTAAATCCATACAGATTTGTTATACATTTAAATGATAAATCATGGGAATGTCTAAGTTAAAAAAAAAAAAAAACAATGTATGGACACAACCATCTTTTGGTACAAAAGACTGATAATTTTAATTCAAATAACGTAAAAAAAATTAACTTTCAAAGTAATTATGACCAGTTGTACTCCACTGAAATACAGGATATCTATACATACAGACATGCACAGACACATATTAGGCTATTAGGGAAAAGAGGGGGCTATGGAAAATCTGTTGATCAGATCTTTCTTGTCCTAGTAATGCCAGAAGACCCTACTGCCAGTGTCTAAGTGGACCAGAGTGGAGCATATCCCCATTATCACAGGTAGAGACCAGTAATCCTCATCTCCTTCTGCAGCAGGGGGCTGGTAGGAAGATGAGAGGGAAGGTAAAGGGAGTCATGAGGATACCCACCCCAACAACAGCTCCAACTGGGGAAAAAAGCAGTGGAGGTGGTGTGAATGAATAAGGACTGCAATAGTGAAGGTACTTGGACATTTACATTTATGGTAAGTTCCTAAAAATAACTGTATTACATTTATTGTACTATTCACTGCTGCAGTCATCATTTGGGGGACTACTGCCAAAGTAAGAGTAGATAAATCAGCTGTTAGCCCTATTTCTTGATGCCACCACTAGGTTCTAATGGCATAAAAGGTATTTATTGAGGTCCAGGAGGTCAGCTGTTGACCCCTCAAGGAATGTTATGGTAGCAGCAGTGGCTCTAGTGGAATGGGTTTTAACACACCCATGGATTGTTTTGCCTTAAGCAGTGTAGCAATTATAAATCAGTCTTGGTCTCTGGAAAGGCAGCAGAGGGAAGATCTTTTCATTTTGCTTCCTAACCTCTCTCATAATACTTAGCATACCCACAGGATACCTTTGCTAGAGAGGGAAAGGGTGAAGCTATTTGTAGAGTTTGCTTATTGGTCATTTTTTGCGCTATTCCACTAGCCTGGGACACAAACTAGTCTAGGACAGAACTTTTTCTAAATTATTTTATGCTTTGTGATGAACATCCAAAGAATATAGGTAATCTCCTTCTTGTTTTTTTTTTCTATAAAATAATTTTGATATTTTAAAAAGTGTTAACAATTCATAACAAGAAAAATAAACTTTTGAACAGATTAACCACACAATTATAACAATAAATTAAAATAAAATAAAACTATTTACAAAGATGTCTGCTTGAACAAAAAATTATTAGTCATTCAAAACATAATTTTATTTCCTATTGCGTTCCAACAAATTTTCTCAAGTATCTCAACTTGTAACCAGAAGTTGTGCTACAAAGTGATTCAATCAGTTTTCATGTTGACTCTAGACAGTTTCAGTTGTGAAACATTAAGTGCAATATTCTTGAATTCTTTAAATGAGAAAGAAATTTCACTCTTCCAATTCATGGTAAATAATTTACGTGCTACAACTAATAAAGTCCATAAAAGTGAATATTTTGATCTGGGGACACATTTAGGTACTGGAACATTAAACACAATAAAAGATTTAGTAAAATTGAAATGTGTCATTAAAAACAGTTTTCAGAAAAAAATCCAATTGTTCCCAAAATTTTTAAGCAATTTACAGTCTTAAAACATATGCCACCAATTTGCTTTCAATTTTAATTTACATCTTCATCACCCAATATCTTGCTTAAACATAAATTCCATTTTATGAGGAGTAATAAAGGTTCTATATGTAAATTTCGAAGAAAACTTCCATTGCAACAAGCGATGTCTAATTTGAAGAAATTAGCATTAACTTTGTATTGTTTTACTAGGAGGCTGATTTATTGATCTGTTAATTCCAAAAATTAACTTTATAGTACAATTTTATATTTTTGATTTCTTTATATATGTTAGATAGATACCCTTTTCCTATTACTGTTTGGTTTCAATAATAATCATAAATTCAATAAATTTGGGGACAGTATCCCTGATAGTTATATACACTGACTATAATTTACAAATATATTGCCTTAAAGTTTGTATTGCAAGCCACATATCTCTACTTATATCATATTTACTCATGATGTATTCAGTAGAGAAAACTTTTCCCAAATCCATTACTTGATGCCAATATATTATTTTTCCCCAATGTATAGTCATTTTAGAGACATCAAAGGTGTTAATGTTATTCTGAGTACAAACTATAGGGTAGAATAGAAATGACCATGCTCTAAATTCTGGGAATTTATTCAGATAATTTTTAAATACATTTAATGTATTATTTATATAATTAGAACATGTGTTTATTTTTATTCTCCAGAATATATTCCCCTACCAACCAATGAAAGTTACTGAAGAATTTTTTACTAAACTGAACTGGCAATGAATGATTTGACTTTAACCTAATAAGTTCCTGTATTTGTTTCCACCTAGCAGAAGAAGAATTTAACCATAACGTTATTGTCTTAATAATGGATGATAAAGCATACATTCCTATATCTGGAAAGCCAATTCCACCTGTTGTCCAATCTTTTAGATGATGACTTAACGCTATTCTAGGTTTATTGGGATACCATAAAAAGTTTAACAGTTTATTGAATTGATGTATACACACAAAAAGTGGCTTCCAATGTGCAACTCTCTAAACACAAAAACCATCCACCATTCAAGCCATCAGCTCCACAAAAACTTCATAACTTTAATCGTATAAGAATTCAAAAAAACAAAAAAAAACTGTCATGAAAGTCCACTCAAGCAGCGTACACATATAAGCAATCAACACATAACCAGACATCTAGAAATCATACAGCCCAAAAAAATCTCTGTACCACCAACATAATACTAAATGAAAGTCCATCTTGCAAAACATAATATTCATAGTAAAAACTGCACAGCCATAACACCCAATCAGAAAGGCAGAAAAAAACAAAGTCAAAGTGAACTTCATTGTCATTCAGACTGCACACCAGTGCAACTGAACAAAATTCTGTTACTTTGAACTCAATGTGCCTACAACATATACTAATATTAATACAACAATAACACATACACTAATGCTAATCCAGCAATAACAGTAAGACTCACGCAGTCCACTAACAAGTATTCCATTTGCATGTCTTCGTCAGTACCCAAAATATTGCACAGATCAGAATCAGACAGATTTCAAATTAACAGGAATGCTAGATAATAATACATAAATAATTATTTGAAATTTGCTTATAAGTAATAGAATGTTTTCAAACAATATCTAAGTGGGTATTAATTCCTGCTTAAAATGTTATAAAAGTGATACAGAAAAAAACATTTTACCTTACTTCTAATATTTTCTTGCCTGAATCAGTTGTAGCTTTTTTGTTGTAAAATAGAAAATGGTACCAAGAATACACAAATATAAGCCAATTAGACCAAAGAGAAAAGCAAAAAGGATAAATATTTGTCCTTTAATTTTTTTTCTTTTTCTTGTCTGTTTTCCCCACCCATTCTTTTCTGCTTGTCTTTTCAACAAACTGTTGCTTCATTCTATTTCTTCTGTTTGTTCCAAAATATTTGATTTTAAGAAGGATATAGCTGATTTCAGTATTTCCAAAGTTTTGGCATCTTCTCCTAAGTCTAGCTGGAAATAAGTGCAATTTAATCTGTCTCTTCTTCAGTTCTCTTATCAAAGAAAGGAACTATTTTCTTTTCAAAATCACTGATGAGTAGTCCTTGTCAAACCTTACTGTACTCTCATTTAATTTAATTGGTGAATTTGACCAAGCAGTTTTTAAAACCAGTTCTTTATCTTGGCATCAAAAAAAAATTCAATTATGGATCTCACATTTGTATTGACTTTCTTTGATGATTAAGGGACTACAAGAGACCTGTGATAAAGACTCTGGTAAATTTAAAGTCTGAGAGCGCCAAGAAGTGTGGAAATTAACCTTATTTATTTTATTTAACATTTGTTTACAGGGAAAGTTTGACTGGGACAGAGCCCATTTTCAGTGGAGGACAGGGTAGAAAACCAAGCTACAGATTCCAGATGCATGTCTTTGGAATGTGGGAGGAAACCAGAGCACCTGGAAGAAAGCCACATGAACGCAGGGAGGACATGCAGACTCTGCACAGAAAGCACCCCAAATGAGAATTGAACTGGAGAACCTCTTGCTTTAAGGTTACAACTCTAACCACTGCTGCACTGCACCCCCACCAATACCTCCTATTTTTTCAGGTAATCCATAAATGTGTATAATGTTTCTCCTAGATCTATTTTCAAGATCATCTAGTTTATTAATTAAAGTAATATTTTGTTTTAATAAAAAATCAATATTATGTTGTTCTTCTGAAACTTTTCCTTCTATATCATTTAGTGCCTCTTCCATACTGGAGATCTAAGTCTTCTGTTGCATTATTTATTTTGTCCAGCTGTTCTATTTGTTTTGTGCACTTTTCTTTGAAATTATCTAGTTTATTGTCCATTTTATCTAGTTTTATTGAAAGGTCTTGTATGCTAATAAGAAGTGGAACAGAATGATGAAAACTACCTTACTCCTCCAACAAACCACAGCAGTATAGAGATGAACAATTGCAGTATTGACCAAAAAATAAAACTGTAGAACTAATTCAACTCCAAAAACACCAAAATAAGGATAAAACCAAACACTTTAATAGTTCTAAGTGCTTTTGTCTTCCATACACGACTTCATCAGAGATAAAATGCCCAACACATCTCATTATATAATGGTCAATTAACAAACACCAATCAAAATCCCCCATTAATTATACATACATACATACACACACACACACACACACACACACACACACACACACACACACACACACACACACACACACATATCTAGCTTATCAGTGGGAGTGGTAAGCATTAGGTAACCTGTCTACCACATAAGGAGTGGTTCTGGCCCAGAATTTGTAGTTATTGGTCATTTAGGCAATCTTCCATCTCTCTCAACTTTCTGATTTGAAAGCCTGCATTTGGACTTGTTTCTGTCCTGTAACTCGTCTAGTGCAGATACAGATTCTTAGTTTTAGCACTTAAATTTGCTTATTTGTGCTCAGCACTTGTTCAGAACTTGTAAGCACTAAATAAGCTACTAATTACTATAGCACTCAATCTTCCTCATTACCTAGAGGAAAACAGTTTTTGTACTTCCTTTTCTCACTGGCGTTGAGAAAAACAACTCTTGTACTCACTTTCCTCACTTATCTAGAGGAAAATAGTTTTTATTCAGGCATGTCCAAGGGTCAGCTCCCAGTGTTCTCCCCTGTCTATGATGAATCTGGGCATTTTGAGGCAATGCAGAAATTGCCTCATGTACACAGACAACCCTCTCCTCCTACCACCCAACACTACAACCTGTGAGAGATGCACTTATCTAGCCAAACTGGAGGTAAAGCTCTCTCCAACCAAGACTGAACCTGACAGTCATGAGGAGAAGGTAAACATTTGCACGACACCACACTCATCACATAGTCTCACTATGTCTACACCACCAAAATCCACACATAGAAACTCAAACATTCGCGGAGGCTCTCGATAATAATCTGCCTAAGCAACAGAGATCTCCAAAGCAGAAACACAAGCAACCTCCATCCCCCAACACAACCCAAATGACACACAGCCCACAGACTCAGTGTGCCACTCAAACACAGCCAATAAGGCAAAACAACATACCCAACACACTAGTCATAGGTGATCAGGCACACTGATGTCCCACTCACCAGGCTAAACAAGGAGAAGGTTACTGTCAGCTGCCTGTCAGGTGCCAGGATCCGCCACATAACCCACGCACTCAGGTCACTCCACAACAAGTACAAATATAACTCTGTCATTGTCCATGTTGGTGTGAATGACCTGAGATGTACCTCCTTGGACTACATGAAAAGAGACATGGAAGAGCTCTCCAATCTTGTAGCCCAGGCAGGTATGACCCTAGCCCTGAGTAGCATTTTGCCATCGCCCAGAATGATACCACAGTACAAGGTCAAAATGATTGACTTCAACAATTGGCTAAGCTTCTGGTGTCATTCTAAGGGGATCCAGTATCTGTCTGCTTGGGATGACATGGTCAACAGACCATGATGCTTTGCCACAGATGGCCTGCACCTGTCTCCCCTGGGATTCCAGATACTGGCTAAGGCTCTTGCTGCCCCTATAGTGCCTTTTTTTAGGCATGGCTCAAGTAACAAATTCACCACCATAACAGGAACAAGCAAGCAAAAAATGAGGGTAATGCTACTCAATGCTAGAAGTCTAAATTTCAAAATTCACTCACTCGAGGCACTCCTTAAAATGGAGAACATTGATATCTGTGCAGTGACTGAGACCTGGTTCAAGGCTCCAGAGAGCACCCCTGCACTACCAGGCTATAACTCATACCACACTTTTCGGCCATGTAACCTGGACCGAAACACCAAAGGTGGGGGTCTGTCCATATTCATTAAGGATATCCACACCTCCAGGCTAGTTGCTCAGCATAATGCATCCGAGGTTATCCAAGTGCAACTAACTCTTGGCAAAACTGCAATCCAAATTCTAGCTTGCTACAGATCCCCCACCATGCCCCAGGATTCCCACTCCTCTTTTCTTGATGTACTGGAAAATATTAGGGTTCAACCAAACACTAATAATGGGCGACTTCAACTACCCCACCATTAACTGGGAAAACTACTCATGTACCAACTCCATACAGCAGCGCTTTCTGGAATTCATAAACTCCAATGCCCTAGATCAACTTATCCACACCCCACCAGGGGCAACAATATCCTAGACCTAGTCATTACCAACATGAGTGACCGGTGTTCCACACCTGGTCAACTCCTCGTTGGTCCGATCCGACCATAAGCTAATCACCCTTGATATCCACATCCCACCCCCACCCCCCATTAAGGAAACCACAGTAAAAAATTTCTCCAAAGCCAACTTCATGCTTAAGACAGAAGTAGTGAACTTCATGACACCGATGCAGATGGACAATACAGTTACAACTGCTGAATCCTACACAAATGCACTCTATAAGCACTTACATGAGTGCATGGATCATGCTATCCCAAACAGAACCAAGACGCTATCCTCCAAAAAAGGAAGCTAATCTGGTGGTCCCCTGCCATAAACAAACTGTACAACAGAAGGAAGAAACTGTTGCAAAAGAGAGTAAAATCCCATGAGTGGAGGAGCTCCCTGGTCAGCCTCAGTAAGAAGCTGAGATCCCTTATAAGATCCTCCAAAGCTAGCTACAAAAATAAAAATCGCCACTAATTCCAAGGACAACCACAAAGCATTCTATAGCTATGTCAAGAATCTCAATGGCAACACCCAGATCTGCTCTGAGTTACAGCACAAAGGCACGAAAATTACAGAACCAACTGTTATTGCCAACATCCTGGCAGATAGGGTTCGGTGCTAACTTTACCCCCACCCCCCCCGTCACCCCCTAAAGGGCCCATATCTATACAGGAAGAATGCAGAGTCCCTGTAATCACAACTACGCAGGTGAAAGCTGCACTCTCTAAAGCCAAAAACAAAGCATCCATGGGACCGGACAACATCCCAGGCTGCGTTTTACATGAACTTCAGAATGAACTAGCTCCTCACTTAAGCACCATGTTCAATAATAGCCTCGCATCAGGCTTTGTGCCCACTGAATGGCGCACAGCAACAGTTATCCCACTTCACAAAGGGGGAGCCACCACTGATCCCAGGAACTATAGACCTATTAGCCTGACAAGCCTGGTCTGCAAGGCCATGGAACGTATCATCATGGAACTCAAACAAAGATATTGGTAACCTCCAAACTCTGGATCCCACCCAGTTCGGGTTTGTGAAAGGCAGATCATGCCTCCTGAACCTGATCGACTTCTTTGAGGCAGTCACCAAAGCCGTAGATGAGGGTAAGGTGGTTCACACAGCCTATCTTGACCTCGCCAAGGCTTTCAACACCATCCCCCATTCTGGAATTATAGCTAAACTCAATAAACTAGGCATAAATCCCTATGTCACAAGATGGGTTGCCAACTGGCTCACTGACAGAACCCATACTGTAAAAGTTGCAGACTCCAAATCTGACCTCAAATCAGTGACAAGTGGAGTACCACAGTGGTCTGTCCTGGGACAGCTCCTGTTTGGTATCTACTTCTCTGTAGCACAGGCTAACACAGAAGGCCTCTGGCTAACGAAGTTTACAAGATGACTGCAAACTAGGAGCCATAGTCAAGTCCCCAAATGATGTGAACATCCTACAGAAGGGCCTCTCTGAGACAGATGCCTGGTGTCAGAGCCATGGCCTCAAGCTCAATGACAAAAAGTGCAGTGTCATCCCCTTTGGTAAAAACTCTGTACCCATGAACTACCACATAGGCAGCAATCTACTTAACACTGAATGCGTGATAAGAGACCTTGGGACCCAGGTGGACAGTAGTCTCTCCTTTGATAGTCACATCGCCACAGTAGTCAGGAAGTCCTTCTACGTGGCACACCTCATCATAAAAGGGTTCTCATTCAGGAAAAAAAAAGAGGTCATCGTTCCCCTCTACTCGACACTCATTAGACCCATTATAGAGTACAACGCCCCTTTTGGAATGTACCTCACATGACATCTGCAGCAGCTGGAAAAACTCTATTTAAGTACTGGAAACTTGATAGCGAATCGCTCCGGTGTTGGTGCTAATTTAAACTGTAAGGACAGATTAAACATTTTGAAACATGAATAATTTGCATCCGCTGAGATTCTACAGGTACCCTTCTGCTTCATGCGACTTTAGAGGACCTGGAATTCACCGGAGCACTTCCTGCAAATAAATTAGTTGTAGGATTTGTTTTTCATCATAAAACATTTGCATAATAAATTAATTTAGTTGTAGGATTTGTTTTACTCTATTGACATTTACATAGGTCTTAGCCGTTCACAGAGGCGTATATAGCACCCTCTAATAGGCTTTACTATTAGGTATACTCGCTTTATTTCTGCCCTAATTAATTACATTTCACTACAGCATAGCTAAATCACATAGTTTTTAGAGTTGAGATACCCTGCGACTACAAACAGCTGTGGCAGGTTTTGCATGCCTGTGTAGCTTAAATTGTCAGATTTTGTATAGGTCTTGGTCCTGACGTTAAGAAAGACAACTTAATTTCTATTTGGCCTCAGTTGTAGCCTTTTTTGGTACTCTGAGAATTTAAACAGTAACTGTGTGTTTGGTATTATTTAAGTAGTTTTAATTCCATGTGTTTAAACAGGCTTGTCTAATAAGTATGCTGTTTTAAGAGCCAATTATGTTTGCTGTACTGCAAACTTATCTGTACTACAAGCAAGTTGTCAGTATCTGCTGAAACACAGCTGACTGTTTCTACTGTTAATTTAATTTCTGGCTACCCTGTTTCAACTGTAATGATTACACGCTTAGTCTAAGGTTTTGTTTAACCTATATTTCATCTTCTACATTGTTTTTAGTCCTATATCAATAGCTAATTACAGCTGCAGGTATCCAACTATTTGTGTTATTTTGCACTAGGTGCTTGCTCCTGTGCTCCTGACCTAGCATTTGTTGTTTCTACACCTGATCCTGCTGTTTGGTATTTGTGCTAGCATATTGTTTTTTATTAATTTTGTACTGCTAAAGTATCTTCTCTCTTGCTTTCCTAATGGTAATTATAACCTTCTTCTCTCTATTTTTATTTCTCTCCAGCTGTGCATACTCCCTAAACTTACTCTGTCCACTCCCGGCTGTGCCCTATTGGACTACAAAGACCAGCAATATTCACCTACCTAAATCTGCCTGTGTATTTCCTCACCTAGGTAATCAAAATACCCCTTGGACTGAACACCAATTAAATTAACATTGTATGTCACACTTTATTTTTTTTATACAATATTTGTATATACTAGTCCACTATACCTATACTAGTTAAAGTGCCATATCTGTCAGCAGCCATACCCCCCTGCCTACTCTTGTTGAACTCCACTGTTCCTGACTCTAAACTCTTGTAGCCCCACCCTCTATTCTGTTACCCCCCCTTAAAGCTGTCCCTTCTCCAATATTTTTATTTTCTTTACTTATAACCACCTTCTGTGATCTCCTCACTGTGTACTTCCAGACTTTGACCACTAGATGGCAGTCTTTAACCACCTCTGATTTCACTCAATTTCTATTCTTACCACTTAATTTAAACTTCCTAGTCTTGGAACTCTTTTCTCCTTACTATCCTCTTCCATAGTCTATTTTAACCCTGTAACTTGCCCTCCTCTCTTCCACTCCTAATTATTTTAGCCCTCTGTCCCCCTGGTTCCCACTCATTTTCTTTCCCCCTTCCTTACACTCACAACCTATGCCTTTTTACCTAATTTCCCCTGTTCTTACCTTCTACCTTACTGATTGTTTTTCTCACTACTTTTACCTTCCTTGGGTCTGCCCAGTTTCCCTTCGCCCTGTGGGCTCACTCCACTCCCCTACCCTACCCCCAATTCCCACCTACTCTCAGTAGAATACACCTATACTTCACTAGCCACTCCCCCTTTTTCCCAGCCTATCATAAACCTCCTCATCACTAGACCACTCCCCATCTCCTCCATTCCTAATTAGTACTAATTAACTCTCTTTGAACTACTCCCTCACCTTTCCTAACCTTTCACTACACTAATTCCCTTATCCTCCCCTTTAATTCTCCACTAATTTATTCTCTGCATAATTTCTAACCCAGCTCAATCTCTCAAAATACTCTCTCCTTTTCTCTACTTCTCCTACTTACACTACCTATTCTTAACTTATAACTTCCTATAAATATGGCCCCTTCACTCAAAACCATTTTCAAAAATATACTACTCTTAACTACTATAATAGCCTCTCTTACCATACCTTATTCACTCACCCACTTTGAAAATCTTTCTCTACCAGAACAAAACCATCACTTACAACAAACATTACCATCTTCCTTTATCTACTCCCTTAACCACTAACATAACCAGTACTTCTAACTATATACTATCAAAATGTCATAGAACATCTCATTTTAATTACTTCACCTCCAAAAAAATGTTTAATAACTTCTTCAAAACCCTTAAATTCCTAAAAAATCCCCAGCAACACCCCCTCCTAGATGGTGATATTCATCCAAACCCAGGCCCCAATACTGACTATACCAATAACCTTAACAACTTAACAGTGCCTATGATTTCTTCATTAACTAAACCACCTCCCTCCTGATAGCTCACCTTAATGCTAGAAGTATTAACAACAAAATTTCCCACCTGCATGCACTCCTTGATGTGCACTCATTTGATATCCTATGCCTTACAGAGACTTGGCTAAAACAATCTACACTAGACCAGGAAATTAGCCCTCCTGGCTATAATATCCTTAGATGTGACCGTATAACCAAAAAAGGTGGAGGTATAGCCATTCTCTATAAATCTAATCTCCAAATGTCCCCTTTCAATGTGCATCCATCATTTGACACCAAAGCTGAACTCCTGACTACTAAACTCCAAATCAATAACACCAAATCTATCTATCTAATCTGCATGCACCCCCCCCAGATAACAATACTAATACTCTTGAAAACTTACTTAGATATTTTTCTACCCAACTACCCCAGGAGACCATTATACTGGGTGACTTCAACATTGACTGGTCCTCCTGCAGCTCCCCTAACCCTACTAACCACATAAATCTCTTTGGATTCTCACAATTCATATCAACTTCTACTAGAATTCACAAACCCACCAGTAAGCAATCTACTGTTGACTGGATCCTTATTAATAGATACCCTGAAACTTATATTCCAGGAACCCTTCCCGACAATATCAGCGATCACATGCTTACCTACATTATTAGACAAAAAGTAGATATCCCAACTACTCATAATCTTAAAACCTCCCGCTCAAAAAAATTCTTTAATCCACACAGCTTCCTAAATGAACTGCATGCATGTGACTGGTCACCACTAACCAATCTTGAACTTGACAAAGCAGTTATCTATTTCAACACCAAATTTCTTTAAATCCTAGATTACCATGCACCTCTTCGTTCTACTAGAATAAGATCCAAATCTGCCCCATGGCTCACAAAACAAACTAGACAAAACATGCTCCTTAGAAATAAAATCTGGGCTAAATGGAGAGCTACCAAATGTCCATCAGATCAGCTCCACTTTGAGCAGTTAAGAAATGCCACCAAGAAAGATATTCTCAAAGACAAAAAAGACTTCTACCTTCACCTCCAACAAACCAGTCAACAAACTCCACAAAAATTTTGGTCAGGGATTAACAAACTTCTTCATCCAGGTCACTCTGCTACCCCTGCCCCTGTAGGTTTTAACCATAATAACTCCAACAAGATCCCTGATGCCTTTAACACTTACTTTACAGAAGCCATTCAAACCCTAGCCAATTCTTTACCTCCCTTTACTTCTTCTCCACTAAATTCCTCCAAGACTACATCACCTACCTTTCAAATACAACCTGTACCTACTTCTCTCATCTATAAGCTACTTCAAAAACTGAAACCTTGTACCCCTTCTGATGACCGTCTCCCATCTGAATACCTACAAATTGCCGCAAAAGCTATAGACTATCCCATCTCTATCCTTATTAACAGAACCATCTCAGAAGGCAAAATTCCATCCATATGGAAAGTATCTCACATCATCCCTCTACATAAAGGAGGGTCTTCTGTTGAGCTGTCTAACTTTCGACCTGTTGCCTTACTCTCCCCAATAGCTAAGATTATGGAAAAATGTATTCGCAAACTACTTAACTACCTACTGCAAAATAACCAACTAGCCAATTGCCAACATGGCTTCAGACCATTCCATAGCACTACAACTGCCCTACTATCCTTCACAGACTCTATAAATAAAAATCGCAACAATAACTCCTTTTCCTCTGCACTATTCATTGACCTGTGAAAAGCCTTTGATATGGTTAACCATAACTTACTCTTAGACAAACTAAAGATTCTTTCTCTTGAACCACAAGCATTACAATGGTTTAGGTCTTATCTGGATAATAGACAGCAAGCAGTCCTTTGGGATAACAATCTGTCTTCACTACTTCCTGTAAATATTGGAGTACCCCAAGGCTCTATCTTAGGTCCCCTTCTTTTTTCCTTATTTATTAACGATCTACACAAATATTTCTCAAGCCACCTGCATTCAATATGCTGATTCCACCTTAATTAGTTCAGCCAAGAACAAAGACTCTCTCCAGTCCCTCACCCAAACTGTTCTTCATAATGTTGAAAACTGGTTTATGCAACACTGTTCTCTTAAATCCCAAAAAAACAAAACTACTACTTTTTACCCCTACTCATAAATCACATACTCCATCCTTCTCTGTAACCTCTAACAATGCTACCAACATAACCTCAGACTCTACAACCCGCCTACTAGGTGTTACAATTGATAATCGTCTCAACTTCGATGACCACATCAACACCACCATAAAGTCCATTAACAAAAAACTCGGTACCCACTATAAAATTAAACCCTTCCTTACCCCTTCTGCCATGAAAACTATTGCACAAACCCACCTCATTTCTACCCTTTTCTATGCCTCTGCTATATCTACTAACCTATCAAAAAATAACCTCTCCAAACTTGTTAGCTAGATTCATTACATGCTCCCCCTTCAAAACTCACCACTGCCTCAACCTCAAACAACTTGGATGGCTAGAACTGGAAAACCATATACTCTTGTCAACAATTACTTATCACTCAAAAGATCCTATACCACCCTAACAACACCCCTATCCTCTCTAATCTGATTACACCATATACAAATCTTGCTACATTACGCTCCAACAAGCTCCTAGTTTCCACAATTAAATCTAACAACAAAGCTGGTGACTCACTTTTCTCTAACACAGCAGGTAAAAACTGGAATCAACTTCCTTCTGAACTATCAATCTTCGCTTCTACTTCTCTATTTAAAAAACACCTCAAAGAACATCTTAAAACTCATTGGCTTTGTCCATGTGCTAACCCAGACTGATATCTTCCCCCTTCCTTCTCTTACTCCTTTCCCTACTCCCCTATCCTATGCCCCCTAATCTAGGTGCTACTCTTTTCTTCTTAGTAATTCTATAAAACATAAAGGCCTTTCTCTCTTAATTGGGTTTTACTCTTACCCACTATTGTATTTAGTATAATCTTTTTTGCTCTAATAATTTTTTTTTTTAGTATAATTTTTAGAGTAATATTTTTAGAGTTTATAACCTGAGTATTATATTTTTTTACCAATGCTTTCACTTTGTGTGATTTTACATGCCTTTCTGTATATGTTTAACATTGCTACTATTCATGTTTGGAGCTTTTCTCCCCGGGCCTCTACTGAAAATGAACATACATCCAGTTAGGCTAGCCCAGTCAACAAATGTAAAATAAAATAAATAAATAAAATAAGTACCTCACAAAGAGGATTACTGGACTCAAACAAATGCCCTACACTGACCATCTCAAAAAACTCCAGCTTTACTCCGTAGCATATCGCCTACTCCAAGGTGATCTCTGCCTAACATATAAAGCTGTGTCAAACCCAGAGCTGTTGGACATGCTAGACCTAAAGAAATCCCAATCCCTCCGAGCTACATGCTCTAGGGACCTAAACCTTGTCATCACAATAAAAAGGACATGCTGGAGGGATAGATTCCTATCCCAGAGACTTCCCATACTCTGGAACAGGCTACCCATCTATGTCAAGAAAAGTTCTTCATTAGCACTCTTCAAGAAAAATCTTGATGAGTGGATGGGAAATAGGAAATTCACCCCGGAGATCACTTCTGTGTCTCTGCTCGACAGTGGCACAGGAAAATAACTTTCTTGGGTGGCGTAAGCCTGGGAACCTTGTTGGCTAGGCTTACGTAGGCCCTTGGGCAGATAGCCTAGTACCTACCTATGAACCTATATATATATATATATCTATATATATATATATATATATATATATATATATATATCTATATATATATATCTATATATATATATATATATATATCTATATCTATATCTATATCTATATATATATCAAAGTTACATGCATCTAAAATTCACTATGACTTATATTACCTGAAAAAAGTTTAAAAATATAAAATATATATTAACTCAACATTTCAGCCCTACATTTAAGAATACTATGTAAGGATACCATCTCATTTAGCCCTGGCATTGTTGTGGCATTAAGATGTAACTGACGTAACTGACACTTCAACTCTTTCTGTTCAAGCAATAGTTCACTATTACCTGCCCATTCTGAAGTAAAAATGCCATCAATAATAAAAAATAGAAATCTTTTAAAACCTGGGCATTGAAGTGTACATTAGTAAAGTGCATTAGTCAATTTAGTTTTTTTAATTTCATAAACATGTTCATAAATACGCTCTTCTAATGTCTTTGTAGTTTTGCCTACATAAAATGTTGGACAGGACATGCATGTTGCTAACTAAACAGTCATTTTAGTTTTACCACTTCAAATCCCTGAACATGCAAGTGTTTTGTCTTAACCATCTACTGGCACCCAAGGTCCATCATTAATACATTTACAGTACATACAAAACCCACATTTCATCATCTTTGAAATACTATTGTGTTTTTGATTAAAACTTTTTAAAATATATTTCTTAGATCGTCACCTCTTTTGTATGTAATCTTAGGATGCGAACACAATACATATTTGTACTCAGTTGTAAAGACTGTATCCAAAGTACTACAAAGAATGCTTTTAAGTTTAGGTGCAGGATAGCTGCAGTTAATAATCATTGCACCCATCTTTTCAAAATTTCTATTCCCTTTAATAGTATTTGAGACATTGAAACTTTGAATACAATTTTTATCACTTACCTTGGGGGCAAATTTGTCTTCTCTACCTTTAAGTATTTTGTCTTGAACTGCCATCACCAAAGATCTAGGATAATTTTTCTCAAGGAACATATTACTTCATTTTTCTACCTCAATATTAAAAGTTCCATTTAAGGATACCAGTCTAGCAAATGAACCATCTGGCCTTTAATAATATTTCTCCTTTGATAGAAAGGATGACTGTTATCATAATGTAACAAAATATCACGTGAAGACTGGAGCTAATGACTTTACATCAAAAAGGAAAAAGTGTTGAATGACATTAAGAAATGCAGAGTGCAAACAGCAAAGCTACAGGAGACAGATTTGGAAAAAATGTGATAAAGAAATCTTGTCAGAATATTGGAGACAAAGGAAAAGAGGAGTGATAATACTGATTACTAGAGGAGCTCCAATAGGAACAGAAAAAGAAAATAATAAGCCTGAGGTACTGGCATGTATCTATATTCCAACAAAAACTGCTATTATGGAGCTTAAGAAAATCTGTGAAGAAATAATTAGCCTTCAGCAGGGAATATTACTTACAGGTGAGGACTGGAACTTGATTTGCAACAGAGAGGATGCATCACAGGAGCCTAAAAGAGAAAATACAACAAAAGATAGCAGATTTCTGAAGAAATGAATGAAAATATTTGGTATGGAAGATGTGAATTTAGTAGTAGAAACTTAGAACTTACATATTATTCCCCATTGCACAATAACTGGGCCAGATTGAATAAACGCTATATTTCATGAAACATTTGCATTTAATTGAAAGCTTTGATACACATCAAATAATGAATCTGAAGTTGTTAATCTTCTTCCAATTCATCATTGATGGGTTCAGTTCCGAGCCCTCGGAACCGAATCGGCCTTATATCAAGCTTGCGTGCACCAAAAACTCTCGAGCTAAGCTGCTACCCCACAATGCCCTTTACTCAGTTACCTCAGATCTCGTTTGCCGCACAGCCATATAGCAGCGTTTCACCGAGCTCTCCAGCTAAGTGATTTATCTTATATATTTACAAGTTTTTGTAAGAGTTTTTTTCTCGTTTCTTGCTTGTTCTTTGATATCTTTATACACTCAGCTCTACCCACAGGTATCCCTTTTGTACCATTGTTGGTATTTCCTCTCTCTTTAGTTTCTTCATTTTCTCCACTTTTCTCACTCTTTTCCTTTTGTGTGAGAGTGTGTTCTGTTATGAATGAGAAGGGAACTACGGGGATTAAACACTGCTCTTCTTGCAGTGGTAAACTCCCGAATAACGACCTTCATGAAGAGTGTGTGTACTGTTTGGGGGTTCCGCATTTGACAGTTAAACCCCCCCCCTGTGATATTTGTGCTAGCTTCAGTCAGTGGACGCTGAATGAATATCGAAATAAATTCATTCTGAAGGACTTGCTTGCATTGCCTTTTTCGGAGGCTATTTCTGCGACGGAGGTCTCATCCCCTCCTTTTGTGGACAAAAAATGTCCTCGCTCAGACCCCTCTTCACCAGCTGGTGACAGAGGTAAAAGCCATAAGCACAAGGCCCAAAAGTCTTCCTCCCAGCGCCGTACTGCCTCCTCGGTTCAGAGTTCAGCTCCAGCGAAGCTTACCGAGGTCGCCTCATCAGCACCTACCCCGGCACCGACTATGGTGCCATCTACTACCTCGGTTCTGATCAGTTTGTCTGTCTCAGTCTTGGCACCGATGTTGCCCACCTCCACTCCAATATTGGTTCTAACAACTTCGGAGCCGTTTTTGACATCCACCCCTGTTGGGACTTCGGCTTGAAGCCCGTTATCGGCTCCAACCATATCACTGTTGCTGGTTTCTAAGTTGGAATCATCAGTGTCATTCTGTGATACACCATGGACCTGATACTCGTTTGTGGACCCGTTTGCCAGACAAGCATGCAGCCCCTTTTTGGACCAGCCTGATTCCCCCCCTCAGGGGCATCGGTATGATCCACCAGGAGCCTTTCAGAATTGGATGTGGTGTGCCTTTTTGACCAGCTGCTGACCACCAGGGGAATTTCAAATTTGCCTAGACCCTATCCCACTCCAGACTTTGGGTCTATTACTCCGGTGACCCCTACATACTCTCCTCCCTTGGATCCCTTAGTTCCAACTGACATTTTCTAGAGGACCCACTTCCTCTGCACTGACAACGACAGTGTCTGAGGCCCTGAGGCCCCTTTGGGTGTCGGTTCCATTGGAAGCCACCCTCCCTCAATCTTATGCTTGGGGAGGTGGAACCTCCGGTTCCGGTCTCGGTTCACCCTGGCTTCAGATCCAAGGGTGACTACCACTCCAAGTTTGCTTGAGGCTCCGTCCTGGTGGACAGACTGTGTGGAGCGTGGTGTGATCCCGGTTCCGATTTTGTCTTCTTTGGTTCCAGGCTCCCACTCCTCTTCGGGCGGGTCTGCTTTCCTGGTGATGGAGAGGGTGCTTGCTTCTAGCAATCCTCCTATGTCGGTTATCCCCCCAGTTCCTTCTGAGCCGCAGCTGTCAAAGGCCACCCACCCAGGACTTGGAGCACAAGGCCCAGGAAACCCCTGTCCAGGGTATTTCCCTTTCTGAGTCTTCTTCGCATGCAAGAACCCCCTCAGAAACAGCCATATAAGAGGAAACACATGGACTCCCCAGAGGAGTCCCTCACGGAACATACGGACTATGATGATGGGGAAGGATCCCCATGGTTACCCCCTGATGTCTTTGGCGACATCATGGAAATCTTGAAACAGAGGGGTGACTGGAAGCCCTTCAATCCTTCCTTGGAGGAATAAGTATTTCTGCAGGCCTTTTGCTCTTGGCCCTCTACTACTTGGATGACCCCCCCCCCGCTGATGAGTAGTTAAGCTCATCATGCAGCAGGCATGGAAGAACCTGGACTCCATTGAGGCCATCCACAGGAGATCAGGCAAGGTACACTCCCCTCCAGAGGATCAACCCCATTGTTCTAGAGGTTTGCTAGTGGACGCTATGCTGGTGGCAGCAGCCACAAAAAAGGACCTTGCAGAAGAAAGTCCTGCTGTTCACCTGCCCAACAGAGTGTCCCGGGCAGTGGACAGGTTAGGGAAGCGAGTTTTTGTGTCAGCGACATTTACAGTTAAGTCTCTGAACTTTCTGGCACATTTTACGAGGCTCCAGAGAGGTCTTATCTCCGAATTCTCTGGAACCCTCACGGGCCAAGTATCTGATGGAGTACGAGATAAAGTTGCTTCTCAACTTGCCACCCTACAGTCAATATCCAATTCATCCATGAGGTTGCTGTCACATGCAACCGAAGGAGCGGCTAGAGCTGCGGGTGCAGGCGTAGTCATGAGATGCCACGGATGCGCATTTGTGACCTCGGAGACTCCTTCAAGCCTTCCTTTTTAAATGCCCCTGTCGAACCATCAGCTCTGTTTGGTGCTAAGGTCAAGGATACATTAGCCAGGTGCAAGCAAGACAGGAAGACCTTATCTGCCATTGGCCTACTCTTTTCCAAACTTCAGTGTTCCTTCTCCAGGAATCAGAGGAGCGGGAAGATGTGGCACAAGAAGTCTCAAGGTCCTTTCCATGACGCACATGGTGAGGACTCCTCCAGAGGCAGAGGGAGTTCCAATAATGGAAGCCACCCCTTTAGGGACAGAGGGGGTCCCCGGAACAAGGGCTCCAGAGATTCCTTCTCAGGTAGACCGCATCAGTGCTCCTGAAGTGCTGCCTGATTGCTTTCCTCTGGAAGCAGTCGGGGGAGCGTTTTTCTCTGCACCAAGCTGCCTGGCTCTCTATTACAAACAATCAGTGGGTGCAGAGAATCATTACCAGAGGCTACCATATTCCCCTAATATCTTATCCAAGACCTCCGAAATCCCTTCCCGATGTTCCACCCAGTCAAAGGGAGGAAGCAGCTTCTGAAATATGAAAGCTATGTCAAAAATGAGCCATCCAACAGGTCCACCCTGATCAGTGTGGATCAGGGTTCTACTCAAAATTCTTTTTGGTGCCAAAGAAGACAGGGGACTGGAGGCTCATTCTGGATCTCAGCGAACTAAAAAAATCGGTAGTTCAGACCAAGTTCTGCATGGTCACGATTCAATCCATCCTTCCCTTTCTGCGGGAGGGTGTGTGTATGTGCTCATCAGGTCTCTGGGATGCGTATTACCGGGTCTACTTCACATGGTCGACAGTTCATTTGACCGACTTTTATTTGGTCGACAATTCATTTGATCGACAAGCAGTTTTATGTGGGGGGCTTCACCCCCCCCTAACTATATATATATATATCAACTCCAGGGTCGCACAACATTGGGGAGGGGGGCAAATCTGCCTGTTGACCATATGACTTGACCAAATAAATGTCGATCAAATGAACTGTCGACCATGTGAAGGGGACCCGCATTACCATATCAAGATGGACAAGCGCTCCAGGATCCTCCTTCGCTTCTGGCTGGGAGCCAATCACTACCACTTCAGAGCCCTGCCTTTCAGTCTCTAGACGGCCCCCAGAGTGTTCATGAAATGCCTTGCAGTGGTAACAGCTCATCTGAGACTACAAGGATTCCAGGTTTTTCCGTACCTAGACGATTGGCTCCTCTCCACCCCCACCAAGCATCTACTGGTCAGGGCCCTCCACTACACTCTGGTTCTAGTAGAGTCACTGGGCATCACCATACATTGGGAGAAATCCAACCTTCAACCCTCACAACAATTGGAATTCATAGGGGCAATATTCAACACCCAGTCAAGCCTGATCTCACTTCCTCTTCACAGGCTTCAGAGATTAAGGGCATAGGTTCAAGTGATACTCTGTCGAAAAAAGGTGTCTGCAAGGGAAGTTCTCCAAGCCCTGGGGTCTATGGCTGCAGCCATCCCTATTGTTCCCTTAGCCAGACTACACATGAGATTACTACAATGGCTCCTTCAGGCCCAGTGGATACCCAATCTTCACCCCCTGAGCTCATAGATTCTCATCACCAACACTTGCAAGCAAGAACTCCTCTGGTGGATGAGTACAGATGAAAATCTTTGGTGTCGCCTCTTCCAGGCTCCCCAGCCCAATGCCACAGTGACCACGGATGCTTCCCTAATGGGGGGAGGGGGGCACTTCCAGGGAAAGTCAGTCCAAGGCATGTGGTCTGATGTAGAGGTCAACTTGCATATCAATGTTCTGGAGCTAAGAGCAGTGCTACTGGCATTGCAAGCTTTCCATCTACTCCTTCTGTCTGGAATGATTGCTGTCCAGTCAGACATGTCCGTGGTCTGGTACAAACAAACAGGGAGGGACCAAATCCTACCCCCTATGTCGCGAAGCCATGAGAATCTGGCAGTGGGTGATAGCTTCCAACCGCTTTCTGATCACAACGCATATCCCGGGGAGCTCCAGCTTGATTGCAGACAGGTTAAGCAGATGCATTCTCCATCCTCACGAGTGGTCTCTCAACCTGAGTGTGGCGGTGGAAATTTTCAGCTGTTGGGGCCAGCCATGCTGCGACCTTTTTGCCTCCCCCTCAAACACAAAATGCAGCAGCTACTTTGCCCTCTTTACCCTCTCGGAGAGTCACTGAGAGACACTTTGGTTCACGATTGGCCTACGGGTCTCCTTTATGCTTATCCTCAGATTCCTCTGATCCCTCTTGTTCTAAGAAAAGCGATTCGGTTGAGAAGCAAAGTGATCCTCATTGCCCCATTCTGGCATCGTCAAGTATGGTTTCCCCTCCTCCGGCTACATCTGTTACAACCTTCTTGGATCCTAGACACTCATCAGGACCTCATATCTCACCCACAAGGGCTGAATCCCCCGAATCTGTCCACTGTCAAGCTGACAGCTTGGTTTCTCCACTTCCGTTAGTTGCCAGGCAGGAAACCCTCTCTTCACCCATACGTGATATTATTTTGGCCTCTCATAAACCATCCACCAGGAAACTTTACAGGGACAAATGGAAAAGATTCTCTATTTGGTCACATAATCAGAAGCTAGACCCGTTCTCAGCCCCCATAGCCACTATTCCTCATTACCTGGCTGAACTGTTTGACAATGGGGTATCAGCTTCCACCATTAGAATCCATCTAGCAGCTGTTTCCAACTTCCATAACGGTTCAGATGGAGTCCCGCTTATTTCCTCTCACCTTTGCAAGACTTTCCTCAAGGGTATTTTCCACAGCAGGCCTCCCATCAGGCACCTGGTGGAGGCATGGAATCTGTCCTTGGTTCTGCAGTCTCTTTCTCTGCCCCTTTTGAGCCGGCTGCAACATGTGATCTAAAATTCCTGTCATGGAAATCCTTATTTCTGGTGGCTATAACCTCAGCCAGATGAATTTCTGAACTACAAGCATTATGCATCAAGAGCCCTTATCTGATCTTTCATAAGGACAGAGTATCACTTCGTACTAACCCATCCTTTCACCCCAAAGTGGTTTCTGACTTTTCGATTAACCAGTCCATTGAACTCCCTGTGTTCTTCCCAAATTACTATAACAAGGGAGAATACTGCCTACATTCCTTGGACGTTTATAGACAATTATGTTTCTGTCTGGACATAACTAAATCCTTTCACAAGTCGGACCAGCTTTTCATCTCCTTTGCGGGTCCTAGAATGGGAGGTGCAGTATCGAAAGTTACTTTGTCTAAATGGCTCAGGGATTGCATTGCCTTCACATATTCACTTACGGAGGGATCTAAGCCTGGCCAAATCAAAGCTCACTCAACTAGGGCTATTGCAGCATCTGTTGTCTTCCACTCTAGGGCCTCCGTGGATGACACTTGTGCAGCTGCCATTTGGGCTAAGCCCCACACCTTTATCAAGCATTACAAATTGGATCTAATCTCCAGGGGAAGAGTGGCCTTTGGTTCAATGGTTCTCAGGAATGTTCTTTCATAAAGGCCACCCAGGTTCTCCAAGTAGCTGGGGACTCGGTCCCATCAGTGATGAATAGGAAGAAGATTAACAACTTCAGATAAAGAAGTTATGTCTTACCATAACGTTCCATCTGAGTTGTTGATCATCTTCCAGTCATCACACCCTCCCACCGACCTCATCCAAAGGTTCCTGGCAGATCTTCTGTGTCTTTGTGGTGTCTTAGGGTATCTGTGCAGAGATGGCCTCTGACTTATTTCTTCTTCTATATGTTGCATGCAAACTCGATCTGAGGTAACTGAGTAAAGGGCATTGTGGGTAGCAGCTTAGCTCGAGAGTTTTTGGTGCACACAAGCTTGGTATTAGGCCAACTCGGTTTCGAGGGCTCAGAACCGAACCCATCTGTGATGACTGGAAGATCACCAACAACTCGGATGGAACGTTATGGTAAGACACAACTTCTTTTTTCAGATCATGAACTAATAAAATCTCAGATAAAAGCCAGAGTAATGAAGTAAAAATGAGACACTTGCACTTTCCCATCTATTATACACAGAGGGATTTAATGAGTACTGGAAATTAATCAAGTGTTATTAGGGGATATGGAAGTTTCTTCAGAAGGTATACAGTAGACTCCCTCTTATCCAGCCTCTCTTTAACCGGCCATCAAATTTCTGCCGTAGTCCTAGCAAAAGACAATGGAGAACAACACTTCAATCTCCTCTGGGTTAAAAAATGACAGACATTTGAGTTTTAGACTTCATATTAATTAGAAAAATGCATGCAAACAAAAATCCTGCTATTCTAGCTGATTTATAACCTATAAATATTATTTTGTATGCTTTTATGATTAACCAGCCATTTGTTTATCCAGCCCAAGGTCCGGTCCCAGCAAGACTGGATAAGAGGGAGTCTACTGTAGCTAGTGAGTGGGATAAAATGAAAATGGAGTTTTAAATTAGGGTAGAAATAAAACAGATGGTTAAGAAGTAATAGGAATTATATAGGGGTGCTGACAATGGTTGAACTATTTTAGAATAAGGGGAATCTCGCTGAACAAGAGGAGGAGCAACTGCAGAGTGCTAAAGAGGAAATAAAGGATTATTTGGATAATGTGCATGAGTTTAGAAAGATTGTTGTTTTGCAACTATTTTTGATAATTCCAGAGCACAAAATCCTTTTAGCAGAATGACTTAGTCAAAAGAAAGCATAAAAGATTGTTGCCACACTTAATGAGTCTGTGATAAGAAAAATAACCAGAAATATTTTGGCAATGTTATGAAAATTTGTATATCACAGAGGAATATAGAAGTTAAGAAAGAGCACAGATGGAAATATTTAAGAAAGCTACAAGATTAGAGAATTGAGGCATAACAACTAATACTTAAACAGTAGGAGATGAGATAAAATGGTGATGTATAATCAATGTGCAGGGATATCTCCAGGAACAGATGGTATTCCTGTGGAAGTTTGGAAACTAAGAAGGAAGAAAGTGATAAAGATCTGGAAGATTTTTTTTAATAGTATTTTAAAAGGAGAGGAAGCACAAGTGTCTTAGAAGAAAGCTGTGATGGCTGTATTACCAAAAGAGGGTAAAGACCCATCAGGCCTAGCCTAATATAGGCCCATTTCAATTTTAAACCATGGTTATAATGTGTTTATGTCTATACTAGTTAAAAGAATGGCAAAGGTGTTGCCAAACAATAAATATGGACCAATGTGGTTTATGAAGGGAGAAAGCAATCATTCGACAATATTAATAGAACAATGATGATGATCCACAGGGGAAGCAGAATAAAAGAAAATACTGCTGTTATTCTCTGCTCAATGCAGAAAAAGCATTTGACAGAATAAGCTACGATTTTATGAGTAGAGCAATGGTAACATTTGTATTCCCTGACACAATAATAATAATGTTAATTAGGAGAATATAAGAAGGACTGGAGGCAGGAATTAATGTGGGAGCGTTCCTCTCCAAAATTTGTTAGTGCTACTAACAAAGAAAATAAGAGACTCAGAAATTCAAGGATATGATTGGTATGATAATCAAGAAAAGTTGACTTTATTTGCAGACAATGTTATTTTTATTAAATAAATCCAGAAAGGGACATCTCTATGTTGTGAAACATTTTGAGAAAATTTCAAGTCTTTTTGGGATATAAAATTAATGATGATAAAACAGGTCTACATGCTAAAAATTTAATCTTTTTTGAAGGCACATAGTTTTACTACAAAAATACGTTAGAACAACTCACCTTTCTAATAACATCTCTTATAGCAAAGTATTTATCTGTCAAGTCCCCTGCTTCAGATAATGGGGCATCGTAGTCATAGCTAGTGGGCTGGGCTGCATATGGAGTGTTTGCACCTATGAAAACATCATGTAATGGTTAGATTTTACTTCAGTCAATATAGTCATGGGCTTAACAGGATTTTTAATAAAATCAGGCTAACTAAACAATATAAAAACAGTGTGAGAAAATACTGCTACCCACAAAGGAAAACTTTTCAATGTGGAATATGGCTTAGTTATAAGAAATCAATTCCCTAGAAACAATCACATGCAAATCACTATTTACCAAATCAGTCTGCTTTAGAAATGCTGAAAACAGTTGTTACAGGATCTTATTACAGGCAGAAACATGTATTGAATTGAAGTCCACTGTTGTGTGATTACACAGCATGGGTGAAGTATATGGAAATAAATAAATAAAAAAAATGGGCAGAAAGGATAAAGTAATATAAAAATAGGTGATTTTATACAATAATTTTTCTTACCTGTATAATATAATGAAGTGACCTGAAGTGTGACAATTGCCAGTAACACACGGTCACACACTCCCAAGCAAACATGTCTTCAAAACTATATGCATCAGTTGCAAGGAAGACACTGGTGACAATAGCATTTTGTTTCAGTTCCACCAGGACTGCCTATGAGACAGCACCAAGGCTAACAGAATAAAAGTTTAGTACCTCACCTGAAGGGCACCACAAAAGCACATTGGCAATAGACTTCCTTTTTCCTGCACTCATATGAGAGAGTTTTAGCTAGGAATTCGGTCTGCATTTGGGAGAACTCACAACCTCCAGGGTCAGAGGCAGATGAGCTATCAAGAGCACCGCAGTGGAAATAAAGCACATCTCTAAATGTAGTTAAACAAGTTACACAAACAGTGGAGAGAGGACACTGCTGAATATCCTTTGGAGAAGGCATTAAACTGAAGTTTTATCTGCCTGACTTGTTGACAGTACAATTGGATGCAATCCCATGGCACTTACTGAAAACGGTAGGGGTTCCTGTATTTACAACTTTGATTGTATAAACTTTTCTTTACACATTCATATTCATAACATATATTTTGCCATGTCTTTCCTTTTTTGTTTAAAACTTAGCATATAATGTTCACTGAAAAAAAAATTCCATCCTCATGATTTCAAGAAAAAAAATATCTGCTCTAAGTCAACAAACTATTTTAATATTTCTTTATCCCTCATTCTTTGTTAAACAAACCATGATTTTACTTTATCTAGCACATCTTCATCATCTTTGTTTTTATTATACAATAATCCTTCACCTCTATTGCAGAATTTCCAAATTGTTAAAAATAGTATTTTTCCCCATTTCTTAATTTTACGTTTTTCTCTTTTCATATTTTCCATTTAGTGCTATACTCATTGTTATATTTTTAAATCCTTCCCATTTATATGCTGTTTTAAAACTTTTCCAAAACGTTTTTGTTACATTCTAGAAAACAATATTTTGCTGTTTCTTCTTCATTACATTTTCTTTCTTCCAGTTTTTTATGTTCATGTTACTTTTAACTGGTATATTATCCAAAGAAATTTTCCATGGAAAATTCCCTACTTCATAAAAAATCTCAAACCCTTTTTGTATTTTTTAATCACATTTCTTATACTTTTTTTAATTCATTCCAGGGATATGCCATATATTTTTCCACACTGCTGTTATATCACAATTTTCTGTTTTTATCAACTGCAATAATTTTCACTTTCTATAATGATATTTTATTCTCATATTGATTTTCCTTTCATCTTTACCATTTTCTCTCCCTTAGTTTTCCACACTTCTTCATTCATTACATATAACATCTTACCCATCATTCGCAGCTCCACGTTTTTATCTTCTGTATTACCCAGAAAAAATGCATAAATACCAAGCACACAACAGGAATTTCTTGGTTCAAGCCTCCTCCTTTTTTATATTCCCACCTCTTTTCACTGGATTCTGTTTTGATCCTCAAACAAAATAAAAAAATATTTCTAACTTATCTTTCTACATTTTAGCTGGAAACATGTACCCTCCAAAATGATAGTTTTTCTAATATGTTGATTTTCAACATACATGCATTCTCCAACATGATATATATATATATAAATATATATATATATATATATATCCCCAGCATTATTTTTAACTACTCTGTTATATTTCTATACCCTCCAGATTTCACTGCTAATATACCTCCTTCCTTCTTAGTATAATATATTCCAACTACTTTCTTATCTTCAGCAAACACTTTGCTTTTTGCCTTGTTTTAACTCTATAGCTGAGTGTGCCTCCAGGCATTTCTGCAGTTAACTCTTAGTGACGTCTCTAAGCGTCAACTACTGCTTGTTCATATTTGCATTAATAATTCCAAAACCATGCTCCATACAAGGTATCAGAAGATTTCATCTTAAAGCATACATGATGACAAACACAACTATACTGATACCTCACCGCTGTCTAATGCAGTTTAACAGACATTGAGTATTATTTCTATATTGTTTACTTGTATTGTAATAATTTTCATATTTCTCTAAATATCTCAACATTCAGGTAAAACAGACAGAACTGTGTGGCCTCAAATGAAAGCTCAGCTGTATGAAGAAAATCCTTCTGGCAGTATGCATTTTGCTTCAATAGTTACGGAGATGATATAAGCTGTTTATACAACATTACAGAATGAATATTCACTGCTTTTATTTTGGCTTATAAAATCCACTTTACAGCATCAAACTGAATGAATTCCACCAATATAAAGATTAATTTAGCCTGAATAGTTTGCCATTTACAGTTTTCTAGTAACACTTATGGTTCAAGAGATATGAATATTTGTTTGTTAACTTCATTTTTTTGTTATACAGACACACACATACATATATATATATATATATATATATATATACATATATATATATATACATATATATATATATATATATATATATATATATATATATATATATATATATATATATATACATGTTTTAGATATATAGTTTTTATATTTTTATATTGAACTATATATGTAGGGTTGCAACATTTGTAATATGTGTGTGTGCAAACATTAGGTTCAGTTGTAGTCAGTTTAAGTGTATATACATATATATATTCAACATTTTAAATTTTATGTGGACCAATGAAAAATGGGTTGTGTCTTTATAAATGGGGCAGGACATGTTGTCAGACTGATGAAATTTCCTGTTTTGGATACGAAAGCGTTTAATCCTTGATTGTTGGTACTGTGAATAAAATGGTGTATAACTCAAAGCTTATTAGTTTTGGCCATTTTGTTTTATTTGGATTGATATTTACTGGCCCTTGGTTCCTTTTCCTTGGAATTGCCTTTATTGGTGCTGTGATGTTATCAGCTGGAGGTGGTGTTGTGGTTCTCGGTGTCATATTCCCCCAGCATTTTCCGTTTTGGTGGTTATTTTTAAAGGCACAAGCCATATCCACTGGGACTTAAAGGTACAAGCTCAAAAGAGCTGTACTGGAGGGAATGAGTTAAATTTAAGTTATTTTTTATTATTGACATTTCCTTCACTTCCTTCCCTTTGATTCTGAGAATCTCCTTCTAATTATTTATGTGTGTATTTATTTATTTTACATTTGTTGACCAGGAAAGTCCGACTGGATTCATAAACATTTTCAGCAGAGGCCCGAGGAGAAAAGCTCCACAAATTAATTACAACCAATTATCATGTGTGTAACAGTAGCATTCATATTTACACAGACAGTATGTAAACACAAAGCTTTAACATTAGATACATAGTATAAAAGCATCTTTTATGATTTCATACAGTTAGAATGAGACAGTATATAAGCAAGAAGCCAAGCAGGATAAGCTACATATGTGAGAAAGTTTGCATCTTTTGCAATTTTATACAGATAGTGTGAGTTCAGGTTTGGCAGGGACAGGATTATTGAAGAAGGTAAAACAGAGTTGAGTGGTGAGGTATCTGCACTAAGTATAAAAGCAAATGTAGAGAGGGGCAAGAAAAGTCTATAGAAAAACTGAGCCTAGCATGATTTTAGTGCCACAATATGTACAGATACAATCTGAAAGGCCAGGTTTAGAAGTGACACAATGAGGAGGCTAGAAATAAAAAGCTGCAGTTATTCTTAGTGGCAGAGTTCAGAAACAGAGACTAGTAGATTAGGGAAGAGGGATGGGATGGTATGATTAGTGAGTTTGGCATGGGGGTGAACATAAGCATATCCATGTGTGTTTTAGCTGGTCTTTGAGGAGTCTTAAATGTCACCTTTGAGTCTGCTGAGGTAATAGCTGAGGGTACGGAGTTCCAAGTTTTACCTGTATAATTAGGGAAGAGAGATGCTGTGTTTTTACTCTTGGTAACCTTGATCAGTGTTTTAATCACTAGAACGAGGTTGTCTAGGGTTAGTTTGTAATATTAGTAGGTTGGCCAGTGCTGGAGTTTTATCTGGAAGTAGTATTAGTTTGTGTGCAAAGTAAAGCTGATGGAATGTTAGGAGATTGGGAAATTTAAGCCAGTCAAGTTGTTTGAGGGAATGGCAGTGGTGGGATTGGTAGGGTGCACCTTTGGCAATCTGAGCTTGGCCATTTCTGTTTTGGGTAGGTTGGTGAAAATGGGTAAGGCATAGAATAGAGTAGAGAGGAGGTGAAACTGAGAAATAGTTGTCCTGGCAGCTTGGGTTAGAAATGGTTTATTTTTATATAACTGCCCAGTTTTTTTGTGGATGTTTTAATGGTTTGATTTATATGTAGATTCAATTTGACTTTATTATCAATGATCACTCCTAGTCATTTAGTACGAGTCTCTGGGGAGGTAATAGTTCCATCCCTGGACACAATATTAAATGGGCTGGGTGCTGTGGTCGATTTGTTTGGACTAAATAGCAATAGTTCGTTTTTGGGGGGGATTTAGTATTAGGTTTTTAATAAGAAACCAGGTTTCGATAGTTTGGAAGAGTTTTTGGGTGTTGGTTTGGAGTTCCTGGGGATCTCTAGCTGTACACACTAGTGTTGAGTCATTAGTGTATTGTACGACAGTTGCATCTTGACAGATGCTTCGAAGATTACTGGTGAAAATGGAGAATAGGAGGAGTCTTAGAATGGAGCCTTGTGAGACTCCTGTGTTGACGGGTAGTAGTGAGGATAGGTTGTTGTCCTATCTAACTGCTTGCTGCCTTTCTTGTAGGTAATTCTGAAACCAGGCCAATGCATGGGTATTAAGACCCAGGTCAGTAAAGGTTTTAAGTAGTTTAGGATGGTTGACCATAACAAAAGCCTTTGACAGGTCCAAAAATATGGCAGATGTTAGATAGCCTTTGTGTTTGTTTTGCTTGATGAGGTTTGTGAAAGAAAGTAAGGCAGTGGTGGGTGCTGTGAGCAGGCTGAAATCCATGCTGGATGAGAGAGAGAAGTTGGTTGGTGAGTAGGTATGGCACGAGTTGGTGATGTATGCATTTTTCAAGTATTTTTAGCTAGTGGAGACAGATGGCAATAGGGAAATAGTTAGAGAGGTCAGTGGAAGTACCACCTTTGTGGAGGAGGATAACATAGGAAGTCTTCCAGATAGGTGGAATAGCAGCTTCTGTGATAGGTCTGTTTAAGAGAATGGATACTGGTAAAGCAATTTCACTGGCAGCCAATTGGAGGTGTTCTCCAGGGATGTCATCAGCTGCTAATGTAGTAGGTTTAAGTTTGGTTAGAAGTGTTTTGATATAGGTGGTAGGGGTGGGCTGAAAATGGAAAGTGGTCGTACTTTTTTTATAGATTCAGGGCTATCTGTGGTGGATGTGGGTCTGTTTTTGAACAAGGCTGGAGATAGATTCTATAAAGGATTTGTTGAAGGTATCTGGTATATTTGTGATTTCACTAGTGGAGGTAGGAGATGGGGTGGAAGGTTTAAGGGTGGAGTAGTTTATTCCTGCCCAGAATTTTTTTGGGATTGTTTTGGTGCCTGTTTTGTAGCTGTAGGAAGTAATTATTTTTATCTAGAAGGATTGCTTTTTTAGTATCATTCCTAAGTTTTTGGAATTGTTCCTTAGCTGCTGGAGTTTTAGTAGTTCTCCAGAGATTCCAGGCTTTGTTCCTCACTGCAATTTTATTTTTAGTTCCTTTGGTAATCCAGGGGGCTATCTTCACTTTGAGTTTTGTAGTACGAGCTGGTGCATGGGCATTTAGGATTTTTAGGAAAGTATTATTGAAGTGGGTTACAGCTTCTTCTAGGGGTAGTACTCTTAGTATGCTCCAGTTATGGTGTTTTGGCTCAAGTTTAAATTTGTTGGGGGGGGGGGGGTGAAGCTTTTTGTGATCCTGGTTGTTTGTAATAAGGAAGTAAAGTAGTTCTGGGTCTTGAATTTTAGTAGGAAGGTCGGTTGGTCCTCACTGAACATGTCTGGAAGAATGTCTGCTTAATAAGAGGTGTCTTATTTAGTAGGATCCAGTCTACGAGGCTTTGTTTGTTTCTTGAATTTCCTAATTTAGTGTTAGATTGGATGACTTGACTGTAGCTGTACAGGTTGATATGATTAGTGGGGTTTCTGGCAGAGCAGCGCACATTCCAGTCAATATTGAATATATCTATAGCTTCATCCAAAACATAATGCATCTTTTTTGTGTTATATTCATGAATATTTTATAATCATCTAAATCAATATAATCTGTTATCCTTTCTCTATCCATCCATTTGATATTTTACAGAAAGAATAGTTGTGTAAAATGTTACCATAACCATAGATGTCCTTGTCTTCTATGTTGTAGTATTCCTTACACATGGGGTTGTATTCCACCCAAACAACCCGATGTCAGGCTTGTATACAAGAGTTAGAGCCACTGCCTGTAGGTGGGACGTTGCACGTAGGCACAGACATCAGCCATAAAAGGGATGTGTGCACATACCTTCTTCAGAATAAGAAAGCCCCATGAAACCTCCCGGGGAACCTAGGTGGATCATCCTAGGAAAGAGTAAGTTGTAGGGGAAGGCGGGAGGGATAGAATACTGCAACATAGAAGAAAAGGACATGGTTATGGTAAAATTTTACACAAGTATTCTACCATCCTTCTATTTAATGTTGCAGTGTTCCTTACATATGGGAGAGTGCCAGAGCTGAAAAGGGAACACAGGGATGAGGATAAAGAAGGGGAGGCTAAAAGAAAGCATTTTCCAAGAATCAATGCAAAATTGCCCTAGGAAATCATGTTCTGGCTCTGGAAACAGTGTCCAATTCATAATGTTTCATGAAGGTGTGAACAGATGACCAGGTGGCTGCTTCCAAGATAGAGTGGGCATCTCGGATCTTGAAGAAGGCCCCTGGGGGTGCAACTTAACCTAGTGGAATGTGCCTTTACAGATGCTGATAAGGACTTTCCATGGAATTCATAGCAAAACACAACAGCCTTAGAAATCCATGTGGATATAGTTTGGACACAGGCAAGCCCAAAGCCCTGGGATGAAATGACACAAAACGTTGGTCAGATTCCTGATGGACATTTTTTATCAAGGTAAAATCTGAGATGTCTATGCACGTCTAAGGTGAGTAAAATCCTCTCACTAGAGGACTGAAGTGAAGAGAAGGTAGGCAGTTGGACGGATTGATTAAGTGGCAATTAGTTCACCATTTTTGGCATGAAGGAAGGGTTAGTTCTCAATATACCCTGTCTTTGTGGAAGACCAGAAAAGGAGGCAAATCCATAAATGCCTGAATTTCAGAAACCCTTCTGGCAGAGATTAAGGCTACCAGAAGCACTGTTTTCCATGTGCAAAACTTTAGGGAAGCAGAAGCTGCTGGTTCAAAAGGGCCTGGGTAAGTTTTTCCAGTACATTATTGAGATCCCAGGGAAGAGGAACTGGTTTCCTGAGGGGTCTTAAGTGAAAGACACCCTTTAGAAAAAGTTCAACTTCTAACCTGAAAGCTAGGGGAGGGGTCAAGGGCAAGCAGGCAGACATGGCAGAACAATGGACTTTAGCTGAAGAGTAAGAAAGGCCACTGTTGAGTAACACACAGGTAGGAAAGCACTAGTGGAATGTCCACACCAAAGGAATCCATGTTCCTTTTTTGGCACCAAATTTAAAATCTTCTCCACTTGGAAATATAAGATTTTCTAGTAGTGGGTTTCCTGGCCTCCTGCAAAACCCTTAGCATTTCCTTAGAGAATAGGTGCCTGAAAGGGATCAAAAGTTCATCACCCACAGGGTCAGCTGTAGAGTTAGCAAATGTGGGTGAATCAATGATCCCTTGTCCAGAGTGAATAGGTCCAGCTGGTGAGGTAACTTGTAGTGATGACTCTTGGCTAACTGCAGAAGAGGGAACCAGTGCTGTCTTGGCCAAAAGGGAGTCACTAACAAGATTTTTGGTTTGTCCTGTAGAATTTTCAACAGGGCTTTCTGAATTAAGGGGAAGGGGGGAAATGCATAGAGAAACCTCCCCTTCCATTAGAATGAGAGGGCATCCACCTTCCACATTTGAGGATGAGGGACAAAGTTTCTGAACTTTCCTGGAAGCAAAGGTTGCTCTCCACCCCAAGTCTGAGGCATCTGTGAAAAGTTGCTGAGCTGGTTGAGAACCTGTAGATGAAGGCCAAGGTTTTGACTGAGTTGCTGAATCCAACAACCTAACTCTACTTTCAAGCAGGGGCGGATGGGAATCATGACATCTAAAGGATGAGCATGTTGGGACCAAACCACTGGAACTTTCTCACGTGCAGTTTTGCAAAGGGCAGCATGGGAACAGTGAGAGCCATAAACCCCAGCAGTCTCAGAGACTCACTGGCCGTGACAGAAGGAAAAGGCAGAAGAGCCTCCATGAATGCCCTGAGATAGGTTGCTTTCTCCACAGGGAGAAAGAAAATCATCAAATCTGTGCAAATCCTGCACTGGAGGAGTACAAGATCCTGACCTGGTGAGAGACAAGACTTTGAGATTTATTGTGAAACCCAGTGCCTGCAGAAAGGGAATGGCTAAGTTCAAATGTTGGTTTAAGGTGTCTGGGCTGCTAGCCAGAAACAGCAGTTCTAAATATCAGTAAACTTGAATTCCTTTCAGCCTTAAGTATGCAATGGCTCGGGCTAGGCACTTTGTGAATAACCTTGGAGCAGTAGAAAGATCAAAGGGCAAGGCAGTAAACTGACAGTGCAAAGAACCCACCAAGAAGCCCAAAAGTTTTCTGAAGAGAGGGTGTATGGCGATATCCAGGTATGCATCCTTGAGATACAGAGAAGCTAAGAAAGGTTGAGGGGGACCTGGGACAGAAGAGTAGATAGGTATAGTATTCTGAAGGAAGGCACCACCAAGATAGGCCTCCAAGGGCCATCTTTCCTTGGAACTAGAAGCATCCTGGAATAAAAAAACATTCACTGCTGGTCTTGAGGGACAGACTGAATGGTGCCTTGGTTGGAAAGTTGATCCAGAATCAAGGGAAACAGATGCAGTTGACTGGAGGGAGATTGAGCAATTCCTTGGAAGGGTCTTTCAAGTCATAACATACCCATTTTGGATGAATGAAATCACCCAGGAGTCCTGGGTGATCTCCATCCAAGCTGGTAGAGAGAGGGGGAGGTAAAAGGACAGAGGGGTATGACTTGGAAGAGGATGCAAGGTGTCAGAGAGGACTTTGTCTTGGCTGAAAGGGCTGCTGAGGAGGGGTTACAATAACAGCTGTAGGAGTGACCGTCTTGGCCTGTGGGTGCCTCCTGGAAGGCTTGCAGGGTCTAGATCCAGAAGGAACAGAAGTGGAGGAATGAGCAGGTTTCCTAACAAAGGCAGTCTCAGCAGGGAAATTTCTATGAAATTTAGGAACTGGTGAAACCAAAAGGTGCTTCATATCCTGGAGTTTCTTACTTTTTCCTGCAGTGATTTAAACAGCTCTGCAGCTGCTTTTCCAAACAATGAGGAATTGCCAAGAGGAACATCAAGCAATTTTGCTTTGATGTCATCAGGAAGTGCCTGGAAATGCAGCCAGGAATGTCATCTTAGAACAGAAGCAGACACTGCTGCCCTGGCAAGAGGCCTCCACTGCATCGTAACTACACTTTGACAGTGTATCCAGCCACTTGAGAGGAGGATGATAGGAGAGCAAGGGCCTGAGATTTAGCCTCTGAATCTGGCAATGACAAAAGAGTCTGGGTGGCCTGAGTAAGCAAGGCTAGAGCATACCTGGATATGTGGGTCTGATAATTAACTGCCCTTTTAGCTAAGGTAGAAGAGGTATATAAAAATTTTACTTTCCTTATCAGAAGGGAGTAACTTGGTAGAAGGTGATAACTGTGAGGTAATGGAAACCACAGCAGGGTCAATTGAGGAGCATTTAAAAAAAATCTGCAGTCCTCAGGGACCATATAGAAATTATCAGGTCTCTGGAGCAGGGGCTTTGGAGTCAGGGGTTTTAGATGCATCCTTGAAAACAACTAAAAAGGCTGGCAGAAATGGAAGGACTGCTGAAGGTCCAGGGCCCTCCACCTGTAGAAGCTCATAATATCTCTTCTGTTTTTCAGAGATTTGAGAAGAATCCCACTTGAAAAGCTCCCTCATTGTATTAATAGTTTCACCAAAGGAAAGCTCTTCCATGGGAGAATCTCCCCATTAGACTCCTCCTATGGAGGAGCATACTCCAGAGGAGAGGGAATTTGAGTGGAGTATGCTTAAGAGTCTTCATCAGATGAAGACTCCTCAGAATCTATGTCATGTCTCTTGTCTGAAGAATTCTTAATATTTTTAGATTTTTTTTTACAAGACATACTACTACTTGTCCTTTTCATACAGTCTACCCACAAACTGTTTCCACAACTTCCATTATTTCTCTCTGCCTATATTTAATATTTCCCTCCTTGTCAAAATAGCATTAATTCTTCCTTCTCTTATTGTTACCTGTTTTCCCAAAAATAGAGAAACTTTCACCTCCTTTCCTTTCAAAAAATCCTTGTCTAAAATATTTTAAACTCTTCTCAATTTTTATACAGTTTTTTTTCAATTTATTTTATTCTGTTACTACATTGTTCTGTTTTTTTTTCATTTTTTTATGATTTCATTATATACTCTCATATTCATTTTCTTCACTCTTTCTGGAGAAAATATTTTCTGTTTGTGTTTCTTAGCACTTCAATCTGTTTGGTTTTCAAAATGTACTCTCATTGTCATATAAAGTTCCCATAAAATATTGTTCCCTTTTCAATTCATCTGTATTACCAATTTCTCCAGTCAATCTTTTTCTTTCCCTTCTTTTATTACTCCTCTGTCATCTCATATTCTAGGCCGTACCACTCTACGATCTAAAAACTCAGACATTTCTATTCCACCTATTTTTTTTTTCATATTTTTGAATGCATCACAATCTGTTTCTTTTCTGGAAGTCTCTCTTTTATATGTCCACTCACTACTGTTTTCAACTCTCCATGTCTTAGAACGTCTATCACTTTAATAGCTTCTGTAATCCCCCCCTTTCTCAAATTAAAGTTAAAATCTTCCACCATAACAAATGACATATTTATCAGGACAAAGTTAAGTTCCTCATATATCCTTTTTCCTCTCCATCATATTGGTATATGCATAAACTATGATTATTACCCTTACACATCTTTCCCTTTTCCTTAGATCACATATCACTGTTCTTCCAGGTACTTCCTCCATCACATCCAATATCTTCATCTCTTCGCTTTTGAAAAAATTCCCAAACCTAAAAGACATCCCTCCTCAGTGACTATATAATCATTTTAGCCCATATTGTCTTGGTCATTTTCCTTTTTTTATTCCATCACACAGCTCATGTCTAACAAACATATCACATCTACTCTTATTTTTTATACCATTCAGTCATTGCCACACTTTTAATACCATTTTAAATATTGTGTACATTTAATGCTAAAATGCCAGATACATCCCTTTCCTTTTTTAATCTTTGTTTACATTTTTTTTTCTTCTCCACAACCTCCCCCAGTGGATTTATCATCATTTTCTTCTTGCTCTTGTCCTGTCTCAAAATTTTCCTCTTCCCTGTCTTTCCTTAGTAATGCTGCATATATGTTTTTACCCTGCACTGTAATACTTCATAAAGCATTTCCTATCCCATTGCCGTCATCCTACATTTTGGCCATTTCCCCACACTGCCCAAGTGCTTTTCATCTCCAAAAAAATAAATAAATAAAATAAACAGAAAAATATGGTTTATGTTGATTCCAGTATCTCACTGTTCTTCATTTCCCATTTACAATTATAACATTTGAAATATATTGCAATTTTTCTTCATACACATACAGTGTCACCCAAATATGTCTTCCATTACATATTTTTATCTTGTACAGCTGATTACAAATAGAAAAAAAGTCTAACTCAAGTTCCACTATGTAATATGTTCTGAACTGCACATTTACTTTCAACTTTAGTCCCAAGTTCTGAAAAAAATACTCATTCTATAATGCAAATTAACTATTTTTCTCTGTTTCATTCATAACTTTTTCAAGTAAAAGAAGTTTCAAAATTAAGTTCTCAAAAGTCTTCTGTTCCAAAGTAGATTAAAAGTATTATGTTCTGTGCTTATTCTTTCCACTGGTCTTCTGTTCTTGTTTTGTGGTCCTTGCATGAAGTTCTTGTTTATCAGCTTTAGTTGCATCTTCCTTTCCTTTGTTTACCATAAACACATATGTGCATTTTTTTTCTAACTGTTCACAAAAACACCCTTGTATAGAGGCATGCCTTTAAAACCTGCTATTAGAATACCCCAGATGTCTATAAGCACCTTCTGGTAATCCACCTCCTTTTCCTGATTCCTCTGGTAGCATCTTTCTCTGTAACTTCTTCAACCACACCGTCCACCATAGTACTCCATCTAACTTTTTCATTGTCATTTAGTGAATCTCAATACATCTTCAGCAACACAGAAGTTTATAGACCTCATTTCTCCAACACTAACAACTATCTCCTCTCTTACAAAGTCTGAGATTTCAGTATTGTGCATTTCTCCTTTACTCCCTACATCTTGAAATTCTCCAAGAACTAATGAAAGCCCTGTGGTGTTACCTAGTGCTCAGAAAATATTTTTGCTCTGACAATAAGCAAGAATATGACATAAAATCAATAAGGTTAAAAATATATACAGAAGAAAAATTACTGCAATAAAGTCCAGAAATCTATCAATATCATTTTGAGAAACAAACGTATTCCCCCATTATTTCTTCTAGAACCATTTCTTTAACTTTCTCAATATCAAAACACAATCTTAAATTTTGTTAAATAATTCTTGACATCATGCTAACCAAATATGCCATAATATCCCAACAAAAATGTATCTGCCAAACATACATCAATAGGTAAAATCCTACAGAAATATTCATACAGAATCATATCTAGTGTGGTAGGAAAAAGAAAATCAACCTAAGAATGTAAAAGTACTTGGTAAAAAAATTATACTCTGAAAGTCTAAAAAAAAACCTCATGAAAGGGTTTCTTTCACATTATAAATATGACACAAATGTTGATCTCTAAACCTTGTATTTCATGTGACCTTTATAGTTAATCTGCCTAAGAGCAGCCTCCACAAAAAGTCTTGAATTTCCTTAATATTTTGGAACCTATGTTTTCTACGGTTAATACTTTGTAAAATATTGTTTTACTATGTTTTTATAGTTATGTTGTGGTTAAGTTGTTGGTATTTGTCTGTTCTGTTCCTCAATGTTGTCAGTTTTTGCATACTTCTATTAATGTCTCACATATGTCATGGTTTTGTTGTTATAAAATAATTCTCACTTTTTATAATAAAAATATATGAGGAAAAATACTTTTTTAAAGTATGAAGGGAAAGATTTTCTCATGGCCTATCAAAATATCACACATTTTTGGACTTAATATATAACGAAACCATGTTTCCAACCAATTATTTTCAGAGTGTATTCTTTTAAGATAAAATGGCACCGTCTCCTATATTTACCTATAAACACACACTTCCAATTTTAGTGTATTTTTACAGTAACAATTTATTAAGTAAATCCACTCTCATGTTGTACCCTAAGTAGTATCCAGTATAAATGGATAGAGACTAAATACACAATAGGATTTATTAGACCTAACCCACCATCTTCTTTACAAAAAAATAACATTTCTCTTAATAGTGTTTAATCTGCCCACAACAAAATGAAAAAAGATGTCTAAAAGTATTTTCTTTTTTTTTTTTAAAAATGAAAATCTTGTTGCAATACCACCAGGTATCCAGAATATTTTGTATATCAACAAGAATACAGTCCCTGGAAGTTAGAAAATGTTTGCTCCCCACCTAAAATTACCAACACACTTTTGCATATTAAAGGACAGTACCACGCTTCAGTAATATAGTTTTAACTTCCTGAAGGGTAGCATCAATATAATATTTTGAGTAAAGTACAAGACTGAAAACATTACCCCCAAAAAAATAAATAAATAATGGTAAAGTAAGGCATGGTACTCTTTCCCTTAAATCTTCCTTACAAGATCTAGAACATTCCTCTACAGCAGCAGTCATCACCAAGTTAAATAACATTTCACTCAGTGGACAGCCTTGTTTCACACCTCGACAAATTTTAATTTTATTACCAGTTTGACCAGTCATTAAAGGCCTAACCCCAGAATTTTCACAAATATAGCAAAAAACATGCAAAAATTTGTTACTAATACATAGTATATCCTATAAAAGACTTTCTGGATATCACACGAAATAAGCAGACCTTAGTAAAAGTAATACTATCAATAATTTCACATAATGCTATTAACATTTCCATCCTCAATCTCCTCTTCACTCCAAAAAGACTTGGATCAAATTTAAGAAAACATGACAATCTAACTTGTAATATTTTACATAAAATCATATAGTTTGTTTGTTAATGTAATGGGTATCCAATTTCAAACATCTTTGTGGTCTTTCTTTTTAAATATATGTCTTATTAACACTATCACACACAGACTCACTAGTTATATTGGTATGTAACCATCCATTTAATACATCTTCCAGACATTTTTATAGAACCCATATGTAATGCCATCTGTACCTGGGGATGAAATCAACAGAAATGTCCCACAAAACAGTATCTAATTCTGACAAAGATATGTGACCATCTAATACTTAATGTCATCTGCAGAAATCTAAGGGATATTCCACTGTGTTAAAACACTATCACATGGGGAAACAAAGTCTGAACACAAGTCTCCACTATCTGCATTGTTTCAGATTGAGCAGTAGCCACGATACAATCAATATTAAGCAATCCTAGCATGAATTCAGAATCTTTTCAAATGTATTACAATTAAATAATATATTGTTGTTTTAAGGGAATATCAATTCTAGTAGCTGTAAGTGTTTCTAAATGTCTCTCATTTCCTAAGAAAGCCTCAGAATCTACAGTGTAAGGAAGCCTCATAATTATTCGAAGCAGAGAAATATTATTGTATTAGTTTTACTGAGTTGTTGTTTTTCTAGAGAACAACATACAGTTTTATGTTTTGGTTTATAATAGTCTACCATTGTGACCAGTTCCCTTTAAAGTAAATTAAAGTGAGTATTACTCCTCTAACATATGCAACATATTTTTCCATTCTGTTGTTCACTACCAACCCATTTAACTTTTAATACCTTTACCAACTGTTAAGTTAGATACATTGCTAATAATCTGAAAAACACAATGCCATAGAATCAGCTAAGATCAATAAAAACAGAAGAGATTTTTTTCTAATAGAAATACTTTTTCTTCAATCAATCCATGTCAGTGGATAATCTACCTTTTTGGTAAGTTGTAGCCCTATATAATTGTCCTAAAACAAGATTGTTGGAGTCCAACATCTCATGCATTAACTTTACATCTGCATTTTTTTTGGTCAGCTCTCATGTGGCAGTTCCACTCTCCTACAGTAATGTGGCAATTAACTCTTAATGGGTTGCAACACACAAAATGCATCTTCCCAGATTTTGTACTATAGGAGTATAAACAAGGAGTGTTTGTAAAATACCTCACTCAGGATTGTGTTTCTAAATAAGAATTCTTCATGAAATAGGAATTAATACATCTAACAAAAGAAATACTGGATTTAAACAAAATAACTATAGCAGAGCATGAATCTTTTCCAGAACTCCAAACAAGATTATATTTCCAAACAACCTCTGTTCATTTTTTTTAAAACAGTTAAGTAATATTATATAAATGGATACTATCAGACCCTAACTGTATTCAAAAATGTAAAGTCTGTAATCTGTGATGTTTTTTTATCAAACTGTTCACATTTATAGTGCCAATAACACGATCATCCCTTTCCTTTCTTAACAGAATGTTTATTAGCCTGTTGTCTTGGCGTTCTTTTATGTACTCTCTTACCAAAAGTAGCACTATTTTCATCTTTTCCAGAACTTTGTACATCACTGCCATCACCATCCCTCCCACCCACTGTATTTCTATGTTTTCTACTGTTTTTTGCATAGAGTGTTCAGAATCACTATCAGGTATCTTTTTTAATACTTGAAAGTTATTAGACATAGAAAGCAGAGCATTCTTTTGCACAGTCTTGATATGTGGTGCTACAACTTTTTCCCCCCAAGAGACTCCTAAGCTCCTGTCATATTGTTTTATGTTTGGCATATTGTTCCACTTGTTTAGTATCCTCCACATCTTCTGTATGTACTTGGGAAAGTCAAACCAATAATGGCCGACAATTTTACACCACATACAAAAGGGGCACAATTAGAAGCAGAATGGCCTAGAATACCGCTCGTAACTTGCTTATTACAGTTTTGAATCAGATATGACAAGGAACCATTATAACAAACAAAAAAAAGGTTTTAGCCTGTCCTTTGTAGTACAGATGTGCTCTGTGATCATTAATTGAAATTTCAATATGTCAATGGGTTCACTCTTCCAGGCTCCTTAGATAGGAAAACTCACACTTCTCATGACCCATTCCCACAATCCCCTATTATCATACACTTTCTTATTAAAAATATGTTCACAGTGAAGGGAAAAATACTGCCTAATGTAAGTATCAATAATGTCTGCAGTTCTAAACTGGAGAATTATTTTTATTTTAATGTTCATATTCAGGGTTGAGAAAGTATAGCGTGCCCATGACTGACACGAGCTTTTCAAATCAACCTGCTGTAAAAATAGATCTGCAATCTCAAAGATGATACCAGAAAAGGTGTCCTTCTCCACATTTATAAATACATGAATGTCAAAGTATAAATCCCAAGGCAGCAACAAAAACTCCCAAACATATCAATCAATAATATGGCTTTTAGTCAATGAAATATGTACCACTGGTAATGGATTTGTTTTTGTAAAGCTCCTAACAAGTTAATTCTACAGTCTGTTCACAGTAGTGGCATATTTATCATCATGGACTTCTGCTGTTAGCATTTACAGTACACTTTTTGATCCTTGAACTGACTGGCAAACAGGAACAGGACTAACTTCCTTTTTTCCTCTGACATCACTTCCTTTACCACAGGAACAGCTGTTTCTTCAGGATTAATTTATCCAACATTTGACCCCACAAAGCCACATTCTTGAGCTCCAATTCTTTGACATTGATCATATTTACAAGCAATTGATCTGGTAAATCATTAGACACCACTGTAATAACTTCTACAGCATTCACATCAACAGGAACAGCTGCTCTCCATCCTCCTCCTTTTGTTGCATTGTGCAACCACCTTTCGGCTCATTGCAACACTTCCTCCTATGAAGAGAGTAGGGCAAGTTCTCTGATGCTCTGGCCAAATCTCTCCTAGTCAGTGTGAATACTAACCTTGAGTCTCCCCTGAACAGACAAC